>NW_028071981.1:0-7753 GCF_054177405.1 Leptonychotes weddellii | reverse complement strand
CCAAATGATTTGCTCTTTATAACAAAGTGCTCAATGCAAAACAAAAATGCTTAACAGTTCAGAAAATAGCTTTGAAAGTTCATATATAAGAACATTTTCTCAAAATGTTTTGCCTACACAAGACTACACCATTTGTGGGAGAAAATGCAGCTTTCCAAATGTTGAAGAGCCGAATAAATGCATCTCTTAGATTCTCTACGTACCCTAATAGAAAATCCTTCTCTGTATTGCATTGAATGATCCCATCAGAATGTTAAGCACAAGTTTATTCTGAAAGTGTACTGCTTTGAGACTTGGATCCTTCCTCTTTTTCACAGGTCTCTGAGCAAACCATTCAGGCTCTCCTGATGTCCTGGTATTGGAAACTTGTTTTTTTGACTTACAATATAGCTAATTCTCAAATTAATTTTTTAAAAAGTCATTCTTACACAGATTTAGCTAAAACTCAAGTAACCTGAACCATATTCACATTGGAAGATGTTAGAAAGTATAACCCTTGTGTTGTGCTACAGGATTATTTCTTCCTCTTAGTTTTATTGTTTGGAGTTCAGCCTATAAAAGCCTAGAAAATATGAAGGATCCTTATGATGATTAAAAGTTACTAAGAGGGACACCAGGGTGGCTCAGTCGGTTAAGCCTCTGCCTCTGGTTCAGGTCATGATCCCAGGGTCCTGGAATCGAGGCCCCACGTTGGGGTCCCTACTTAGCAGGGAGTCTGCTTCTCCCTCTCCCACTCCCCCTGCCTCTTCTTCTCTCCCCGGCTTGTGCGCTCACTCTCTCTCTCTCAAATAAATTTATAAATAAATAAATAAACAAATAAACAAATAAATAAACAAATAAATAAAAGTTACAAAGACAGGGTGCTTGAGTGGCTCAGTCAGTTAAGCCTCTGCCTTTGGCTCAGGTGATGATCCCAGGGTCCTGCTCTGCTTCTCCCTCTCCTTCTGCCCCTCCCCTCTCCCTCTGCCTTCCTCCCTCTGCCCCTTCCCCCTCCCCTGCCCTCCCAACCCACCCTCCCCTCCCCTTGTGTCTTTCTCTCAAATAAACAAATAAAAAATCTTTTTAAAAAAAAGTTACTAAGACATGTCATAGGTATTTGGCAGTCACTTAACTATTAATTATTTATGCCAAGCTGTACCCTGAGGTCACTTCTGGAGAGGTTTTTTCATTTTGTTTTTGGTTTTGTTTTTTATTTTGGTATTAGAAGATCCTCCTTCCTTTTTGGAGGCTATTGGAATTTTTTTGCATGTACTTAGACTGGAAATTTCTTTTTTTTTTTATTTTTTTTTAAGATTTTATTATTTATCTGAGAGAGAGAGGGATAGAGCACAAGCAGGGGGAGCAGCAGAGAGGGAGAAGCAGGCTCCCCGCTGAGCAGGGAGCCCGATGCGGGGCTCGATCCCAGGACCCTGGGATCATGACCTGAGCCAAAGGCAGACGCTTAACCGACTGAGCCACCCAGGCGCCCCATAGACTGGAAATTTCTTTAAGAAATTTATAAGGTTGAACCATGTAGCCAAGAATATGCTCTAAGTTTTTACTGGGGGTTGCTGGGAGAAAACACTCCATTATTCCATAATTCCCTTTCCTTCTAACCAAACTCTGTTTCTAATAACCATCACCAAGTCGTCCTCAACCAGGGATGACATCATCATCTCTAAATGTGGCATATCCTTCTTTTTATTTAGTGTTAGATGACAGTACTGTTGCTTGTACCTTGGACATAAAAAATAGGTTCACTTAGGCCATCATTCCCCAGCCATCATATCATACTATACAAAGCACAACCCCAGTTTCATCAACACTCTGGGACCCTTGGATTTCAGAGTCATGGTGTCTCCAATTTAGTGACCTCCACTTCAACAAGGTTCTGAAATTTTATAAGACCTGTTTCTGTAACCTGTTCCATTTTGTGCAGTATTATGTATCCTCTGGCAGACATCACTTGGCAGGAACGGGCTCTCAGAATAGAGCAAAGTACCATATCACGGGAAGGCAAAGCTCCACAGAAAATGCAGGAATAAATTGATGCATTGCAATCTGTCACAGGAAGGAAGGGTAAATAAAAAAGTATCACTTCAGCTGTGCTCCTGTTTCCTAAATGCCAGTCTTACAGAGTGCAGATCTTGCTGGGATGGTGAAGGTGACGGTGCACGATTTCAGAGGCCCTGGGGCTAAGAATTTAATTTTCTTTTCCATCAAGTTTTGAAGTGATATATTTTTCTACTTTTCGCGGGAGCACAGAGAGACTAACATAGATGCAAAAGAGAGAACTGGGGGGCGCCTGGGTGGCTCAGTTGGTTAAGCGACTGCCTTCGGCTCAGGTCATGATCCTGGAGTCCCGGGATCGAGTCCCGCATCGGGCTCCCTGCTCGGCGGGGAGTCTGCTTCTCCCGCTGACCCTTCCCCCTCTCATGCTCTCTGTCTCCCATTCTCTCTCTCAGATAAATAAATAAAAAATCTTAAAAAAAAAAAAAAAAAGAGAGAACTGGTTGGGTGCTAGTGTGAGCAAATTACCCCGGTTTTGCTCAGCATGGACTTTGGTGAAATTCTACATAAGGTTTATGTTGTGCTAAACCAATAACATAACTAAGGTGCTAAGAGAGTACAGAAGAGTCAGCAAAAGTTTCACTGGACGGAGAGCATTCTAAGGCAAGGCAGCATGAAAGCCCTGGGCACCTGTGGCAAAAAGCTGGTGGAGTGCACGTGCAATGACTCTTCTGAACTCCAGGAAGAAAACAAAACATCCTGCAGTCACTTTCAGTCATAAAATAGCGCAAATCAAAAATTAAGGTAACAAGTCCCACATAACAGTGAAAGTTCCAGAACTTAATTTAGTGTTACATTAACTTTGCTGGCTTCCGTTCAGAAGTGGGGAAGGCGGTGTGTGGTTCTTCTGCCCTCTGTTCCCTCCAAGCTTGCCTCCTTCCCCAGGGGAAGCTGTAGTTTCAGAAGCTTCCTGGGTCAAAACAGGTGACAGCAAGGGAGGAAATAAGGGCTTCTTGCTTGACTGGTTAGTATTCCCAGATGGATCTGGCTGGAAATTTCACACGGATTGCAGTAGTGCTTTCCATGAGCTCTTAGAAGTTCCCTGAAGTTTCCATGACCCAATGGACTGTTAACAACTCCTGGGCATCCAGATGTGCAGTACCACCCTCCGAATGCTGAGTTTCCCTCACCCTGCCTGTCAGCCCTCTGGGACAGGCTCTCAAAAGACCCCACACCTGGTCTCCCCGCCCCCAACTTGGTCCACATGTGTCCACAGGAAATTATCACACATGTGCTACCCTGACAAACTCTAGGACATTAGGCTGCTCTAGGACACCAAGTGCCTCTCCCGGCTCTGCCACCAGACCAGCTATTAGTCTTTCTCTCACTCTGGATTTCCTATACAGCTGTCAGACCCCAGTCCTCCGTGTCTCCCCGCTGTGGAGAACACGTTTCAAAGCTGTCCAACTGACCCCATAGAAGCCCTTGCAAGTTAAGGTTAGAAAAGAACGCTCTCAGGAACACCTGGGTGGCTCAGTCAGTTAAGCATCGGACTCTTGATTTTGGCTCAGGTCATGATCTCAGGGTCCTGGGATCAAGCCCCGGATCAAGTTCCCCGGCAAGCCCGGAGTCTGTTTGTCCCAGTCCCTCTGCTCCTCTCTCCCCACCCCACCCCCACCCACCCCTCTCAAATAAATATATAAAATCTTTAAAAAAGAAAAGGAGAGGAAATGAGGGGAGGTGAAGGAAGGGGAGGAGAGGAGAGTGGAGGGAAAGGAAAGGAAAAAGAAAAGAGAAAAGAAAAGAAAGGAAAGGAAAGGAATGGAAAGGAAAGGAAAGGAATGGAAAGGAAAGGAAAGGAAAGGAAAGGAAAGGAAAGGAAAGGAAAGGAAAGAAAGGAAAGGAAAGGAAAGGAAAGGAAAGGAAAGGAATGGAAAGGAAAGGAAAGAAAGGAAAGGAAAGGAAAGGAAAGGAATGGAAAGGAAAGAAAGGAAAGGAAAGGAAAGGAAAAGAGAAGAAAAGAAAAGGGCATCTTCTCTCATCCCTCCTCCAAAAGGGGCATTTGTCTGTGCGTAGGTATCAATGGATGGATGAATGAATAGACAGATGACAGATAAATAGGTAGATAGAATAAATGACATCTACTTAAATGGGATCAGACCACTTTTAATAAAATGTATTGAATTTAATTTCACTTGAATTTAACTGAAGGAAAATTGTGAACATTGACTCAGTGTTCTTTCTTCACAGGAGATATTATTTCTTAAAATATCCTTCTAAGGATAAGAAAAAACACTGAAGAAAAGTTTTCATTAGTTTTTTTTCTTACATGCTTCAATTTTAGACATAATTAACTAACAAAAGAACATGTTCTCCCATATCCCTTCTCCCAACTCCTTGATTTTTCTCAGTTATACTATTATTTCATGCTGTTCAGGCTTATAACATTTACTTTGTATTCTGTAACCATGATTCTTGTAAGTTTTAGTATGAGATCTATATTTAAGTGGATTTAATGTATTTCACATTTTATCAGTGTCTCTATTCTTACGTTTTTATTTTGATTCAACTCTTATTTTTCTAGATTCATTGGCCAAGAAATTTTAATGAGTATTATAACTCTTGCATGATTTATATGAGGTAACACAGACCAGAAGTCTTTAGCTGAAGGACATCTTCACTGGCTATAATACTCTTGGGTCAAAATTTCTTTACCCCAGAATTTTGTGGCCATTGTTCCATTGTCTTCTGTCATTGAACATAGGGGAGTTGGGGGAAGAGCAGAGGCCAGTCTGATTTTCCCCCATGTAGCTGAATTGCTTTTTCTGTTAGGATGCATGAAGGTACAAGTGGAGTTGAAGAAATAGGATATCACAGGAGCTGGAAAAGACAATTGTACTCACCCAACAGCATAACCAAGGCATGGCTCTTGCTTCTAGGCATGACCAAGTGCTCTCTGCCTCTGTTTTAATCATCCTCCCTAAGGAGGAGCAAAGGTCTACAGGAATATTCTCTTCCCCAGAGAAAAGCAATGCTTGTCACATCCTTGTGGCTGGTGGGAACAGCCCAGATAGAAGTCTGTATCTTTCCAAAAGTTCTAACACAAACAATATCGTGAAAAGAATTTTAAAAGAAAATGAAGAGGGCGCCTGGGTGGCTCAGTTGGTTAAGCGACTGCCTTCGGCTCAGGTCATGATCCTGGAGTCCCTGGATCGAGTCCCGCGTCCAGCTCCCTGCTCGACAGGGAGTCTGCTTCTCCCTCTGACCCTCCCCCCTCTCATGTGCTCTCTCTCAAATAAATAAATAAAATCTTTAAAAAAATAAAAATAAAAAATAAAATGAAGAAATCAAGACCTCTCAAGTATTTCTCCATCATAATATACAATTAGAACAATAAAGTCTAAATAGTTGGAACAAGTATGAGTAGGGGCGCCTGGGTGGCTCAGTTGGTTAAGCGACTGCCTTCGGCTCAGGTCATGATCCTGGAGTCCCGGGATCGAGTCCCACATCAGGCTCCCTGCTCGGCAGGGAGTCTGCTTCTCCCTCTCCCACTCCCCGTTTGTGTTCCCTCTCTCGCTGTGTCTTTCTCTGTCAAATAAATAAATAAAATCCTAAAAAAAAAAAAAAAAAAAGTATGAGTAGAACTAAAGCAAAAGTTTCTTTGGCCCAGGCTTGATTTGAAGAAAATTATACATATATAGCAACATGAACCTAAAGTTTACCAAATACATTTAAGGGGGAAAAAAATGAGATCCAGGCACTAGTAATCTTTAACAAGATTTATAAATTTAAATATTGTAATGAATTTATTGTAATAAATTTCTAACAGTACAAAAGTCAGTTAAAATTAAAGTTTATTCAATGCATATGGTGACAAATTATCTTAAAATAATTCTAACTTACAGTAGTTCCCCCTTATCTGTGGTTTTCCCTTTAACTTAAAAGTTCTGGATACAACCAAAAAGCACTGGAAAACCCTGAAAAATGGAAAGAAAAAAGTGGAATGCCCAGGGACCTCAAGACTTAGGAAAAGACAGTGGTGAATTCCCTGGATGCATTAGTCCAGGCTCTACAGAGCAATAGAACTGATAGTATATACACAGATATACACAGAAAGAGATTTATTATGAGGGACTGGCTCACGTGATTATGGAGGTTGAGCAGTTCCACAGTCTGCCATCTGCAAGCCACTGGCCCAGGAAGTCCAGCTGATATAGTTCCAATCCAAACCAAAGGCCTAAGAACCAGGGAGCTAATGCTATAAGTCCTAGTCTGCAGAGTCTGAAGGCCTGAGAATTAGGAGCACCAATGTGCAAGGGGAGAAGAAGACGGATGTTCAGGTCAAGCAGAGAGCAAATTCACGCTTCCTCCTCCTTTTTGTTCTATTCAGGCCCTCAGTGGTTTGGATGATGGTCTACTCACATTGGTGAGAGCAATCTACTTTACTCAGTTTACCTGTTCAAATGCTAATCTCTCCCAGAAAAACTCTAATAGACACACTCAGAAAATTTGTTTTACCAGCTACCTGGGCATCCCTTGATCCAGTCAAGTTAACAAAACTGACCATCACATTGTGTTTCCTTGTTGGCAAGCTTAAATCCTGGACACAGTGCTGCAAAAGCCTCCAACCTGGAATCACCCGCAGGCACAGGTGAAGAAAGCTCAAGAAAAGTCCATTTGTCCTAGCCAAAGGACTGAGGAAAGGATGACCCAATAATAGAAAATCTTTTTGGTAACACCTGCTATACTCCAGCCAAACACCAAAAGGAAAAACTACGGCCATCCCCATCTCCCTGTGGTCTCAAAGGGACTGGTAGGAATTCCATCTTCCATCCCACTACTACCCCACTTCTCAGAAGCAGGCATAAAGTGGTGTTGGTATCAGCTGAGCCAAGTAAGGAGCTGATCTTCCATCACCCCCTGGAGGAAGCAAATGATGCCCTGACCCCACTTCCAGGAGAGCATCAGCCAAGTCCAGGGGAGCTGTGCCTTCAACTCAACCTGACAGTAACAAGACTGAATGATGCCATGCAAAGTTCTTGCCCTCTCACCCCCAGTGTCTTCAGGACCCAGTGAGAACCATGGTCTCCATCCTTCCAACAAACTAGGGAAAATGAAGTCATGTCAGGTGCGTTAGTCAACACTCCACTCACCTTCTTCCTCTCCCTGGTGGCAGGAGGGCCCAGTGGGGAGCTGATCTTACACTCCCACTTGGAAACAATAAGGTGGTATAAGTCAGTGCCCCGCTTTGACCAGGAAGGTATCAGTGAGGACCAAGGAGAAAAGTTGAACTTCCCCCCTCCCTGTCTAGAAGGAAGCAATGTGAATCAGTGCTTCACTCTTTCCGGGGTGGTGTCAATGGGGCTCCAGACAGAAAGCTTAACACACCTACTTGGCCTTCCAGCTACACTTCAGTAGGGGCCTGCCTGGTAAAAAGAAAATTAAATAGCATTCTGAGTCTCATAATATAATTATGATTATGATATAATTATATAATATAATATAATTAGGATTCTGAATCCATGTTCAGAAGATAATTTTTTAATAAAAATTTAATAATTTTTTATTTAATTTAACTTAATGTTAATTGTAAAATTAACATCAGTGTTATATTAGTTCAGGTGTACAATACAGAGATTCAACAATTTTATACATTACTCAGTGCTCATTACTGTAAGTGTACTCTTAATCGCCCTCACCTATTTCACCGATACCCCACCCACCTCCTCTCTGATAACCACCAGTTTGTTCTCTATATTTAAAG
>NW_028071980.1:0-382 GCF_054177405.1 Leptonychotes weddellii | reverse complement strand
GGGTCCCTTCTTGTTCTCTAGGGGCAGAGTGTATCTGCTGCAGACCATGACCCACTCCCAGGCTTCAGGACAAATTCTAGAAGAGGAGGGCTTGCTTGTTGCTTCCCTGAATCATTGAAGTTGCAGGACAGAGTCGGTGGGAACTACAAGTCCCTGGTCTTTGGGGTAAAGAGACAAAGGGGGAACCAGCAGGTGGGAAGAGAAATTGAGTTGGGGCAGAAGGTTGGATCTGGAGGGGGTGTCAGGTGTGGGAAAATGTCACCCAGAGATGGGTGACAGGGGCTTCACCCCAGAGCCAGGAAGCCAGGCAGTCCTGGTCAGGGCTGGAATCAGGGTCAGTCAAGCCTGGGATCCATACCCTCATTTCTGGGTCTCTGGGCCT
>NW_028071979.1:0-382 GCF_054177405.1 Leptonychotes weddellii | reverse complement strand
TATCAATGTGGGAAAGGAGAACAGGGGCAGGTCTCCAGCCAGTGGTGGGGCTATGCAGATAGCCTTGGGGAAGCATTTGAAAGGTTTATTATTGTCCCTCCCACATGAAAGCAAATTGATCTCAGTTATCAGAAACTTGTCAGTCTTTTCCATGAATTTCCTTGAAGATGAAGCACTTTTGCAGCAACACTTTGCCAAAACAAGAACAGTAAAACAGTAATTGTCTTCAAATGACAAAAGACTTAAAATGGCCATGATTAAAGATGTGACAAGAGTTCATTATAACGCAATTGACAGGAGAATTTGGTTATTTTTGTGACAGATTTTGAAATTATGACTGATACCATTATACCAGGACATAGGAGATTTTAAACATTTCATC
>NW_028071978.1:0-382 GCF_054177405.1 Leptonychotes weddellii | reverse complement strand
TGCCTTCGACTCAAATCATGATCCCGAGGTCCTGGGATCGAGCTCTGCATCAGGCTGAGCAGGGAACCTGCTATTTTCTCTTCCTCTGCTGCTCCCCCTGCTCGTTCTCTCCTGCTCTCTGTCAAATAAATAAATAAAATATAAAAAAAAGATTCAGATAATTGATTTGGATTTGTGTAAATTAACCCAAATATTTCTTAAAAATATACTTGAGCTTATTTTCTTTTTTAAAAATTGCACAGCAGAAAAATAGCTGATTTGCTGAACCTGGACATTTCTCTATCACTTCAGGTAACTTTTTTGAAATAAATGCAGGGATAGATAGGAAAGGAAAAGATCATTATTAACTTGAAAAAGAAAAATCTAAGGAGAACTATAATGA
>NW_028071977.1:0-382 GCF_054177405.1 Leptonychotes weddellii | reverse complement strand
CAGGGAGGAGATGAATGAAGAGTCCGTCTAGAAAGGCAAATAGGAACTAGCCAAGAAACTTTTCACAGGGAGGAGGAAAGGTGCTGAAAGCCATTTAATCTGTGAAATAATTTTTACCTCATGATAAAACATAGATCAAATAGACCAACAGGAGATACCAGTCACATCTCTTTTTCAGATAATAAAATTGAGCCTAGGGAGGAAAAATAACTTAGTAAAGACTAATAAAAAATAATTAACAAAAATGAGATTCAAACTCAAGTTTTTTTAACAAGAGCCCACACTTTAAGCCACTCTGATACACTGCCTCTAAGAGTTATATTTTAAAACTAGAATTCTGGGGCGCCTGGGTGGCTCAGTTGTTAAGCATCTGCCTTCTGCT
>NW_028071976.1:0-382 GCF_054177405.1 Leptonychotes weddellii | reverse complement strand
CTGCTTTTTGTTTATTTGTTTATTTATTTGTTATGTTTTTAGACCATGTATAAGTGAAATCATATGGTATTTGTCTTTCTCAGTCTGACATATTTTGCTTAGCCAAAATATGGAAGCAACTTTGCTTCCCATTTTTAACCACTACAAAAAATGCTACAATAAACATTTTTCAGTACATAACATGAAATTTAATGTTTTTATTTATCTAGAATTGATTCCCAGAAATAGAATTGTAAAGTGTATATGTATTTCTAATTTTAATTGATGTTGCCAAATTGTTTACCAGGTATACTTACATCTCCACCAGCAGAGTAAGAGTGCCCTTTAACCCCTACTGAGCCTGCAATGTGTTATAGTTTATGATATAATGATATTTTTATTT
>NW_028071975.1:0-382 GCF_054177405.1 Leptonychotes weddellii | reverse complement strand
TTCCATGATTCATTGTTTGCATATAACACCCAGTGCTCCATTCAGTACCTGCCCTCTTTAATACCCACCACCAGGCTAACCCATTTCCCCACCCCCCTCCCCTCTAGAACCCTCACTTTGTTTCTCAGAGTCCATAGTCTCTCATGGTTCATCTCCCCCTCCGATTTCCCCCCTTTCATTTGTCCCTTCCTGCTATCTTCTTCTTCTTTTTTAACATATAATGTATTATTTGTTTCAGAGGTACAGGTCTGTGATTCAACAGTCTTGCACAATTCACAGCGCTCACCATAGCACATACCCTCCCCAATGTCTATCACCCAGCCACCCCATCCCTCCCACCCCCCACCACTCCAGCAACCCTCAGTTTCCTGTGATTAAGAAT
>NW_028071974.1:0-382 GCF_054177405.1 Leptonychotes weddellii | reverse complement strand
CACACACACACACACACACATCTGTGCTTTGTTTGCTCTTGTTTTGTGCTGTGCATCTTTATGTTCCATTCCATGGTCAAGTTCCTCTGAAGGTGGTAAATATGCCTGGTTCATCTTTGTCTCCTTTTGAGAAAGCTGCATTTCCTAAAGTGGGTTCAATGGGACATTAATGGTCATTATAAAAAAAGTAGGGGTCCCATGTCAAACCAGTTTGTAAAACAAGAAGGGAATGTAGGTTATAGGGTTTCCTGCACCGAACATTTTTCTGGTGGTACCTCTCTTAAGGTTATTGTTTCTTGGGACACACTTTGAGACACACACTTAAAGTGGAATAATCTGTATTAAGTAGGAAGTATTAAATACAGAAGATGACTTTAAGCCT
>NW_028071973.1:0-382 GCF_054177405.1 Leptonychotes weddellii | reverse complement strand
TAAACAGGACAGGGGCTTTCTTTTCTGAACAAAAATGAGGCTGTGACACCCACGTGGATGGGGAGAGGATACAGGCCACTTCTGCAGGAATCTCCTTACAAACAGATGTCAAGGTCAGGTAACCTGAGCAGCCCAGCAACCCAAGACAGGCCATGTGTGTGAGGGAAACCCTCATCCTGCAGTTAATGTCCTTTGGGTCTCCTGATTTCTACACATTCTCCTACCTGCATCTTGACAAAACGATTTTGAGAAAACCGTTTTTCCATTCTAGCAGTCCTACTTTAAATTCCTTTTCACCATTTTCTTCACAACAATGTTGATTTTAATGAGTCACGCCCATTTGAAGCCACTGTTTTCTCACCCTTTCTGATTCATTGTTTTT
>NW_028071972.1:0-382 GCF_054177405.1 Leptonychotes weddellii | reverse complement strand
TGGCTCAGTCGTTAAGCGTCTGCCTTCGGCTCAGGTCATGATCCCAGGGTCCTGGGATCGAGCCCCGCATCGGGCTCCCTGTTCGGCGGGAAGCCTGCTTCTCCTTCTCCCTCTCCCACTCCCCCTGCTTGTGTTCCCTCTCTCGCTGTGTCTCTCTCTGTCAAATAAATCAATAAAATCTTTAAAAAAAAAAAAAAGATATGATCTGTTTGGAAGTTAAGGTGAAATAGTATAAAAGATTTGACTTTTACTTATTTACTTTGCTAGGCAAAGAACTTTATTAACCTTGCTTCAAACTTTATTTCCAGGCTACTTCAGCTTAATCAGCAGCAAAGAATGAATTACGTATAAGCAAAACCTGAAAAGAGTGGAGGTGTTCAAG
>NW_028071971.1:0-382 GCF_054177405.1 Leptonychotes weddellii | reverse complement strand
GCCTGGGTGGCTCAGTTGGTTAAGCGACTGCCTTCGGCTCAGGTCATGATCCTGGAGTCCCGGGATCGAGTCCCGCGTCGGGCTCCCTGCTCAGCGGGGAGTCTGCTTCTCCCTCTGACCCTCCTCCCTCTCATGCTCTCTGTCTCTCATTCTCTCTGTCTCAAATAAATAAATAAAATCTTAAAAAAAAAAAAAAAAGCTCACACAATATTGAGCCAATATCATTTATATTTCTCTGGGACTAAAATAAAGTAAGAATAAGTGTTCAATTATAGAATCCAAAATACTTGTATATGTAGGCATGGGTATGTGTGTGTATGTGTGTATGCATGCATGTGTAAATATGAAAGGGTGGGAGGAAAATTGTAACATATGCTTATTC
>NW_028071970.1:0-7754 GCF_054177405.1 Leptonychotes weddellii | reverse complement strand
AGCCTCCTACCTTAGAAAGTTAAAAAGAGAGAGAGAGAAAAAAACTCAGCCATAAAAAAGAATGAAACCTTGTCATTTGCAATGATGTGGGTGAAGCTAGAGAGTATAACACTAAATGAAGTAAGTCAGAGAAAGACAAATACCACATGATTTCACTCATGTGTGGAATTTAAAAAACAATCATAGGGGGAAATAGGAGAGAGGCAAATCAGGAAATACTCTCACCTGTAGAGAACAAGCTGATGGTTACCAGAACAGAGGTGGGTGGGGGGATGGGTGAAATAGGTGATAGAGATTAAGGAGTACACTTGTGATGAGCATTGGTGTTGTATGAAAGTGTTGAATCACTATATAACTGTATATACACGTGTAACTAATATTACACTGTTAACTAACTGGAATTTAAATAAGAACTTGAAAAAAAGCAAATTAAAACCAAACAAAATAGAAGGAAGGAAATAATAAATATTGAAGTGAAATGAATATAATAAAGGGTAGAATAACAATCAAGAAAACCAACAACTAGAAGTTGGCATTTTGCAAAAATCAAAAATTGACAAAACTTTAGACTGAGAATAAAATTCAAATTATTTAAATCAGGAATCAAAGACTGAAATTACTATTGTCCTCAGAGAAATGAAAGGGAATATATTTGATACTATGAGCAATTTCATGCCAATATATTAGATAAATGGACAAATTTTTCCAAAGACACAAACTACCAAAACTAAGTCAAGACAAAATAAAAAATCTGAATAGGCCTATAATAATAAATTAGAACTGGTTAGCTCCCAATTACTTCAGTGGTGGTAATATCTTTGGCTTATCTATGAAAGATAAAAAATATAATTCATAACAATCTTCCCTAAACCATTCCAAATAAGAATAGGAGGGAGCTTGATCCCGACCCAAACAAAAACACCTTAAAAACAGAGAATTACAGACCAATATTCCTTAGGAATATAGACATAAAGATCCTCAACAAATGCTATCAAACTGAATCCAACAAAATGTATAAAGAATTATACACCATAGCCAAATGATGTTTATGCCAGAAATGTAAGGCTTTATTACCATAAAAAATCAATATTCTATACATTAATATATTAAAGGGGTGAAAAACCCTATTATCATCTACTTCAACTCAGAAACAGCATTTGATAAAATCCAATACCCTTTCTTGGTAAAAGCGTTCAAAAAAGTAGGAATAGAAGAGAACTTCCAAAACTTGATAAAGGTGTACGTAAAACACAGAGGTAACCTCATACTTGATGAAAAAGACTGTCTCTTTCCCACCCCCCACCATGGTTAAAAAAAATAAAATGTTCTCTCTTGCCATGTCACTATGTTACACTGGAGTTCTGTCCAGGGTTTTAGGAAAGAAAAAAGAACATCCAGATGAGAGAGAAACATTTAAAACTGTCTCTCCTTCTAGATGACATATAGAAAACCCTGAGGAATCTATATAAAAGCTACTAGAACTAATACATTCTGCAAATTTAAAGCACACAAGATCAAGATAGAAAAATCAATTATATTTACCTACACTAGCAATGAATCATCTGAAAATTTAATTACAAAATAATTTCATGTTTAATAGAATCAAAAATTACTTAAGATTAAATCAAGTGTAGGTATTATATATGCTGAAAATTACAAAATTTTTTAATTAAAAAATTAAAGGTTTATATAAAAGGAAAAGTATTGCACATTCATGGTTTGAACGAGTTAATGTGGGATGCCTCGGTGGCTCAGCCCAGGTCATGGTCTTAGGGTCCTGGTATGAGTCCAACGTGGGGCTCCTTGCTCAGCAGGGAGACTGCTTCTGCCTCTGCCTGCCGCTCCCACTCCCCCTGCTCATGCTCATGCTCTCTCTCTCTCTGACAAATAAATAAATAAGGTCTTTAAAAAATAAAGCCTTAATATTAAGATGTCCATACTGCCCAAATTTATTCAACATGATACCTACACAAGTCCAAGTGTAAGGTTTTTGAAGAAACGAACAAGTTGGAAAAAAAAATTAACAAGGTAATCCTAAAATTCATATAGTAATGAAACAGACCTAGAATAGTCAAAACAATCTTGAGAAGGAAAAATTATGTTGGAAGACTCAAACTTGCCAATTTCAAACATAGCACAAATCTCCAGTAATCAGGACAATGTGTGACTGATAGAAGGGTTGCCATGGAATAGATATGAGGGTCCAGAAATATTTGTGGTGAATTGATTTTTTACAGAGGTGTTAAAACAATTCTGCTGGTAAAGAACTGACTTTCAAAATGTTGACTGCTCTTTTGGAAGATGATGATAATTGCCATTTTATCACGTAAGGGCAAGTCTGTATTCAGTAGTTCTCTTTCTTACTTGGCAACATTTTAACTGGTTTGTCTTTTTATCTACATTTTGCTACTAATATAACTAAAAAGAACATACTTCATGTGTTTTATAGAACATGTTAATATGTCTTCCAAATTAAACCATATTTCCAATTACCTAGTGAATATTTAAACCATTCAGGCAAAATAAACACCTCATGGGGAAGTAGCCAAAATTGATGACCGTGCCTTGATTTAATGATGCTGTCTAGTTATAAATCATTTTGCTCGTATGTATGGTACTCTGACATCCCAAATTATTTTTAATTATGTCTAAGGACAAATATCTTTTGAAGGTAATATTGCAGGAAGAGCAATTTTTATAATTCTTATAAAAATAACAATATGAGTGCAAAATGGTTGGTTTACTTCTCATAGTAAGACTTCATGTTCAAAACATACTTAGTAAAAAAGGAATACAATGGATCACTAAGTATAAAATAACAAAATAACTCTACCCAAGATATGCATTTAATTTGGTGATACCCAAAATAGATTGTAAGATTTCATGTATGTATGAATTTCCATTATCAATGATGAGGTAAACTCATCATGTATTTGTATCACAAGAAAAGAAAAAATCTATCCAGAGAATGAAAGGAAGGAAATTAAGTAGTCCCAATTAATGAAACAATAGCCTATGTAAAGAATAAAATTGTTAGAAAAAGATTCTTATTTCTTTTTAACATAAATGCAAATGTTATAATAAATTTTAATACCATTTTTAAATAAAAGGCAAGAAATCATTAATTATACACGGGGTAAGCTGATTGCACCTAGCAATTAAGACTGTGGATTGAATTTTCATATAGCAATAAAGTTGGTTAGAATGAATGAAAATAAAATGCTCTCAAATGATGAGCCATGTCTTCAATGCAAGCAAAGTATTTATGTGTCTATACGCCGAGACATATTTTTATGTTGCATAAACAAAGAACCACAGATTTTAATCCACTTATTTTATATTTTACTAATCTAAACACTATGTGACCTCATTAGGAAAGACTTGAGTAATAAAATCTTTTAGGAATAACTTAAATAGTAATAATACAATATTTATGAACTATCAAGTAAAATATTATATAATTGCATATTTTATCCAGAAAAATAAATTTTGACTAAATATGTTGTAACTTGTTTTAATTTTTTTATTATAACTATAATGTGATTCTGCAAATTTTGTTTTGAAAAACAATAGAAAACAATAATTTCAAAGAAAAGCAAACTGTAATAAACTATTGTCAGATATCAGAATAGAAGGGGAAAAAAAGATGGAACTTTTTTGGGATGTATAGAATTTTTAAAAATTTGCATTTTTAATTAGACAATGTTTAAAATGAAAAATAAATTTTATTAAGATAACTATTAGGATACTAAAATTTGAAGTAATTATTAAAATGAATTAATATTTTTATTAATTAAAAAACTGTTCCACAACTTTCTTCCCCTCCTACCTCCTACTACCTAAGCTCATGTGAAAATTGAAAATCTAATAATACTCCAGTTATCATACATTATATGTCCGGTACTGTTCAACACGCAGATCAATTTCTACAGAGATAACTGACAGTGTAGCTCAAAATTATTCTTATTAGGCAAAATGAATTGTGCTAAGACAGATGAAGCAAAGTTCTTATGGCACCTATATAAGAACTCAAAAATGGCAATCAAGATATTTCCATATTATCTTGGTCAAAGAAATGTAAAAAAAGTTTCATTTAGATGGTTAATCTCATCTGTTTCATGCTCTTTTTCACAAGTATAGTTTTCAGAGGGAAACCTTATTTATCCCTCACATAAACATTGAAAAATGTGCAATAACTATAAAAATATTATGCATGATAAGCAAAGGAAAATTCAAACCAGTTCAGATTTCTCTCACTAGATATCTTGGGTAGAAGATACAAGTCTTTATTTTAAAGACCTAATTTAGTGCCTAGAACAATTGTTAGTCTTAGACATAGATACATGTATAGAATGGATTAAAAAAAATAAATTTTTAAGGAACTAGTTAACAAATGAGTTGTGTATTTAAGTCCTTAATTCAAACTAAACACCTAAGAGTCAGTTTGTGCAGGGGGTACCTATTTCTCTAATCCTTTATCACAAAGAGTCATTATATATCAGTACAACTTTCCAGAGGCCAGGTACGTGTACGTAGATGTCTTCTTTTTTTTTTTTATTTTTATCCAGCAGCTAGTGTGACAGCTATTGCAAATAAAAAGTGTTATTTCACTTTTTCTAAAAACCAATATGTATAATGACTATAAATGAATATTTTTAGAGTACATTTTTTTTAGTGTAATATGCTTTAAAAAAATAGTGTTAATACAAATGTTTGTACTTCTGAAGTTTTAAACTTTTTAATCAGAACATATTTTGTCAGAAGAGATTGCACTTAAAGTAGTAGAAAATTATTTTTATGATCCCCAAATAGATGTTCTTTAACAAATACTTTGTGATTAAAAAATTCATCAAATAGCTCAATTAAAATAGTTGGTTTAATCAATGGATTCACAAAATAAGCAAAGTTCTTAGCAATACTATCATCCAGTGAAATGCATTTATTTAAATATTTGATTAGTGTTTAACACAGTTCATTATGTGCTTGAGCAATATTGGAATAATGTGCTTAATAGTCCTAGAGGAGAGCTATGGGATATAGTATACTATATTAAAAATCTTGGTGGCCTTCTTGGAGATGAACTTAGGGTATGGTGATTTCACTTCAAATTAGAAGCTTATAGAAAATTAATGAGGGACTTAGAGATATTAAGAGGAGAATAAATAATGGTCATTCTATAAATAAAAATCTATTCCCCAGAATGAATAGTGGGTTAATTTCAGGTCTTTGTTGTACCCATTGTATAAGTAAATGATCTTTGTAGAATATAGAAATGTATTGACACACATAATCATATTCAAAACACTTTAAAATTTGAGAAAATATTTCTCTAAATAATCTAGTAGTAACAATTTTGTTTTCATAGAGATAATATTAACTTAAAGACCATGTAACTCATCTACATTTTACATGGTTGCGTTGGTGATTATTTCTAATTTTCCCATTTGGGCATTTCCCAGTGAAATGTGACATTTCATCACTATTTCATTGTGTCCTTAGTGCCTAGAATAGGCTAGGATACACACACACGTGCACACACACACACGCACATGTGCTCACACAGGCACACACACACCCACACACCAATAACTGTATTTTGAGTAAATGTTTTTAAAATAGATCTAAGATTTATCAGGCTAGGATGTTGTGGCTATGTGAAAAATGAAGTTTGATAATCATTCAACGATAGGGGACTTGAAGATTATTGATATTTTAGTAATAGACCATAATTCTCTTCATTATTTGTGCGAATCTTAAGATACAACTTTTTTTTTTTAATATTTCTGGGTTTTATTTTGAGCTGCCACCAAGTACATCTTAATGAAAGGCTGAGCCATTGTCAAAGCTACCTCAGGAAGAGGTAAAGGCCCTTTGTAGAAAGAGAACTTGTTCTCTGCTTATTTGAATGAAATGAACATGCAAGTAGCTGAACCTTGACATGCCCAGTCCAGTGGGAGAGCTCCACAGGCACCAAGAGTTTCCCGCATCTGCACAGATGGATTCTGCCAGGAGGAAGCACTTTCTGGCTCTCAGCTCAAGGTAGAACAACTTCCCAGGTTATTCCTGTTTCAGTTCTTCGTGAAGTGATTTCAAGCTTTCTTCAGATTTGCTGATGAAAGCTTACTATTTCTAACCATAAATAAAAGCACAAAAGAAGAAATATCACAAAATCATCCAAATGCTCCAGATGCTTTCTTGATTTTAAGTCCTATATTGAAGACTGGTTTTGAAGCAGGAAAGTATAATCATTCTCTGGTCTGGTTTTTTAAGCTTACTTTTAAAGAAATGTATTTTAAAAGCAACCAGACACTACTATGTAGAAAAATCAACAAAAATGAACAAAATAGACACTTTTTATCTTGAAGCGATCAACATCCTTATTGTAGGGGAAAACAAACGAAAAGAAAAAAATAGTAACAACAACAATAGAAAACCTGATAGAAACCCAAAGAATGTTTCTCAGAATCCAGAGCTACTTGAGCGTATTAGTCACTTAAAATAAAAATGATTATTTTTAGATTTTATTTTTATTTGCTAGAGAGAGCACGCACACGCATGCGAGAGAGTGAGCGAGAGTATAAGCAGGAGGAGCGGCAGGCAAAGAGAAACAGGCTCCCTGCTGAGCAAGGATCCTGATGCAGGACTCCATCCCAGGATATTGGGATCAGGACCTGAGACAAAGGCAGGCGCTTAACCGACTGAGCCACCCAGGCGTCCTGAAATAAAAACGATTATTTAACTTTGAAGGTCAAAATACCATTGACAGTTGGTTTGATTGCAAATTCAAGATGTATTAAAAATATGAGGATAGTGTAATGTATGTAAAAATATGCAAAATGATCACTAATCGGTAACGAAAAGCCACCAGCTGAAAGTGGTTTTAAATTACAGTATTGTGTTAGCCTCTTTTGTGGGTATTTCTCCTATAAATCAGGAAACTTGACCAATTGCTCCAAGTACTTACATTAAATGTGTCCTTATTTTCTTATTTTTCCTTTTTCTTTTTTTAAAAAAATCCACACCCTCATTGTTAAAATGTTAAATAATGAAGAATAATTTAATGTTTAAAAGAATCTGGTGTTCTTCTCTCCACATTTTTTCTTTACTCATTCTCAGAAGCACCGTTTTTGGTATTTCAGGTTTTTTTCTATGGGATTTACACTTTGACATATTGTGAAATAACATGCACTTCTGCTATCTTCTAATTCATTAATTTTGGACATTATGTATTGACTCCCCATTATGGTATGTCAGGACATGAAGCTGATAGCTCAGTCATTATTAAATGTAATAATCTTGCAAATACATAGGAATATTACAATGTATCTGGTTAAGTTTTTATTTTACTATTTTTAATATCCATACTTTGAAATAATCACAGATTCAAAGGAAGTTGCAAAGGTAATATAAAGAGGTCCCCTGTACTCTTGACCCAATTTCTCTAAAGGCTACATCCTGCATATGTAGAATGTAATATTGGAACGGGAAAAATGAAACTACTAGCAATGTTCACAATAGCCAAACTGTGGAAAGAGCCAAGATGCCCATCGACAGATGAATGGATAAAGAAGATGTGGTATATATATACAATGGAATATTATGCAGCCATCAAAAGGAATGAAATCTTGCCATTTGCAACGACATGAATGGAACTGGAGGGTATTATGCTGAGCGAAATAAGTCAAACAGAGAAAGACATGTATCATATGACCTCACTGATATGAGGAATTCTTAATCGTAGGAAACAAACTGAG
>NW_028071969.1:0-382 GCF_054177405.1 Leptonychotes weddellii | reverse complement strand
TTTTAAAGATTTATTTATTTGAGAGAGAGAGAGTGTGTGTGCAAACAGGGGGATGGGCAGAGGGAGAGGGAGAGGAGAGAGAGAATCTCCTGCTTAGCATGGAGCCCTACAGGAGGCATCCCACGACCATGTGATCATGACCTGAGCTGAAATGAAGAGTCACACCTTAATTGACTAAGCCACCCAGGCACCCCCCCCCATTTCCCATTTTTTAAAGAGATTTATTTATTTATTTGAAAGAGAGAGTGGAGGGGAGGGGCAGAAGGAGAGAATCTCAAGCAGACTCCCCACTGAGCACAGAGCCCGACATGGGGCTCAATTCTACCAGCTATGAGATCATGACTTGAGCTGAAACCAAGAGTCAGATGCATAACTGACTGAG
>NW_028071968.1:0-382 GCF_054177405.1 Leptonychotes weddellii | reverse complement strand
TTACTTTGTTAGTTATCATTCTTTCATTAGTTGTTCTAGAGATTAAAGTGCATATCTTTGATTTATCAAATTTGAATATTACTTGGTATTTTCACTTTCTTTACAGAAAATACAAGGATCTTAGAACACTTTAAGATTTACCATTCTCCTGACTTACCTTCTGTTATCGTTGTGTGTTTTTGTACACATATACATTATTAACATTATTTCTCACAGCCAATATTCATTTAACTTTGTCCACATATTTAACATTTTCATTGTTCTTTATTTCTTCCTCCAAATTTAAACCTAGATTTGGGATCGTTTTCTTTCTACTTGAAAAACCCCTTCAATATTTCACTTAGGTGTTAAGTTCTTGTGATCAATTCTTTTAGTGTTTGTT
>NW_028071967.1:0-382 GCF_054177405.1 Leptonychotes weddellii | reverse complement strand
TCTTCACACGGCGCCCTCGGGAGCTCCCCACCTGCCCGCTCAGCACGGTGGGGAGGAGCACTCAGGGCTCCCCAGCCTCCTGGACCTTCACCTCGGAAGTGCAAACCTTCCAGGCACGACGTTCAATCCCTCCTTAGAGCTGCCTTTCTAATGACCAGTGGAAAAATCCAATTCCTCTGACAAAATCTGTCTTACCCCATATCTGGCATTCATTCTGCCACGTGACTCCCGCAACCCGGCTCAGCCAGCGTCTCAGGCTTTCCAAGGAGCAGGGGTCCCCGCAGACCCCGCTGTGACCCTCAGCACCCAGGGCCCTTTTCAGTCGGAGCAGGTCAGTGAAGCGCATGCAGAAGGTGAGCGTCCCAACCCCGTGGTTGCATGC
>NW_028071966.1:0-382 GCF_054177405.1 Leptonychotes weddellii | reverse complement strand
GCTGCTTAATGGTTTGTTCATTTTATGTGTGGCTTCTCATGTCGGGAGAGTTTAATATTTAGATTATGTCTATAATTCAGACAGAGAGTGATTTGAGAACTTGGAGGCCTGTATCCCTCAGATCAGTGTATGGGGGAAGTTGAAAGGGAACTTCTCCATTCTTCATATCCCTTTTCCCTCTCCTTTTTTTTTTTTTTTTTAAGATTTTATTTATTTATTTGAGAGAGAGAGAATGAGAGACAGAGAGCACGAGAGGGAAGAGGGCAGAGGGAGAAGCAGACCCCCTGCTGAGCAGGGAGCCCGATGCGGGACTCGATCCCGGGACTCCAGGATCATGACCTGAGCCGAAGGCAGTCGCTTAACCAACTGAGCCACCCAGGCG
>NW_028071965.1:0-382 GCF_054177405.1 Leptonychotes weddellii | reverse complement strand
GCGCCTGGGTGGCTCAGTTGGTTAAGCGACTGCCTTCGGCTCAGGTCATGATCCTGGAGTCCCGGGATCGAGTCCCACATCGGGCTCCCTGCTCGGCGGGGAGTCTGCTTCTCCCTCTGGCCCTCCCCCCTCTCATGTGCTCTCTCTCATTCTCTCTCTCTCAAATAAATAAATAAAATCTTTAAAAAAAAAAAAAGAAAGGGGGCAGGGAATGAGGCTTTCCTTTTTCATTATGTAACTCTCTGTATGCATTACGTTTTAATTTTTTAGTCAACAGGGGTTATCCGTGTGATAAAATTATAGTTAATTTCTGCTTTCATCTTTATACTCTTCTGTATAAAGAAACTAACACATATTCTAAAATAAATTGAGAAAATACAAG
>NW_028071964.1:0-382 GCF_054177405.1 Leptonychotes weddellii | reverse complement strand
TTGAAACAACAAGTTTGGGTGAATAAGTTATATTTGGTTTATTTCCTTTTGAGCTTTTCTCTCAGTCACTTTTAATAGGAATATACGTTTATGAAACCATAATTTATTTTTAGGGCATATGTCAAGAAATAAATACCTCTTGAATATGTTTAATAAATGTAAAAGAAATATTCCTTTTATATAAATTTTTTTTTTTTTTAAAGATTTTATTTATTTATTTGAGACAGAGAGAATGAGATACAGAGAGCATGAGAGGGAGGAGGGTCAGAGGGAGAAGCAGACTCCCTGCCGAGCAGGGAGCCCGATGCGGGACTCGATCCAGGGACTCCAGGATCATGACCTGAGCCGAAGGCAGTCGCTTAACCAACTGAGCCACCCAGGC
>NW_028071963.1:0-382 GCF_054177405.1 Leptonychotes weddellii | reverse complement strand
CCTGGGTGGCTCAGTTGGTTAAGCGACTGCCTTCGGCTCAGGTCATGATCCTGGAGTCCCGGGATCGAGTCCCGCATCGGGCTCCCTGCTCGGCAGGGAGTCTGCTTCTCCCTCTGACCCTCCTCCCTCTCATGCTCTCTGTCTCTCATTCTCTCTCTCTCAAATAAATAAATAAAATCTTAAAAAAAAAAAAAAGAAGTGTCAGTTAGATTGGGCAGCTAGGAGATTGGTGATGACCTGCAAGAAAAATTTCAGTAGAATTGGGAGCAGAAGCCAGGTTGCTTTGGGGAGGAAGTGGGGTATCAGGAAACTGAGGTAGCCAGTGTAGATAACTCTTCCAACAAGTTATCTACTTTGGCTTAGGAGGAGAAGAGGCTAGTTG
>NW_028071962.1:0-382 GCF_054177405.1 Leptonychotes weddellii | reverse complement strand
CCTTAGCCACAGGAACATGTTCTGCCAGGACTATGGATGTGGCATGCTGGCCTGAGTGTTAATAATTCAGGAGGTATCCTCAACCAATCAAATAGAGGGAGGTGGAGAAATATCTCAGGTTTTTCGGCCCACACTTAAATTGAGGTATTTTCTACACAGACTCTCAGAGGATGAAACCCATTCTTTTTTTTTTTTTTTTAAAGATTTTATTTATTTTATTTGAGACAGAGAGAATGAGAGACAGAGAGCATGAGAGGGAGGAGGGTCAGAGGGAGAAGCAGACTCCCTGCCGAGCAGGGAGCCCGATGCGGGACTCGATCCTGGGACTCCAGGATCATGACCTGAGCCGAAGGCAGTCGCTTAACCAACTGAGCCACCCAGG
>NW_028071961.1:0-382 GCF_054177405.1 Leptonychotes weddellii | reverse complement strand
GCGCCTGGGTGGCTCAGTTGGTTAAGCGACTGCCTTCGGCTCAGGTCATGATCCTGGAGTCCCTGGATCGAGTCCCGCATCAGGCTCCCTGCTCGGCAGGGAGTCTGCTTCTCCCTCTGACCCTCCCCCCTCTCATGTGCTCTCTCTCATTCTCTCTCTCTCAAATAAATAAATAAAATCTTTAAAAAAAAAAAAAAATTTAAAACTTCCATAAGACTGAGATGCCAAAACAAAGTTAAGATCACTATTAGACAAGGAGAAACCTTCTGGAATTTGTACAAAAAAGAAATGATTATAATCTAGAACAAAGAGAATTCTACATAGCAAATTTCAAATGAGTGATATCAAAATAATCCAGGGACAGAGTAGTAGGTTGGGATAT
>NW_028071960.1:0-382 GCF_054177405.1 Leptonychotes weddellii | reverse complement strand
GGCGCCTGGGTGGCTCAGTCGTTAAGCGTCTGCCTTCGGCTCAGGTCATGATCCCAGGGTCCTGGGATCGAGCCCCGCATCGGGCTCCCTGCTCCGCGGGAAGCCTGCTTCTCCCTCTCCCACTCCCGCTGCTTGTGTTCCCTCTCTCGCTGTATCTCTCTCTGTCAAATAAATAAAATCTTTAAAAAAAAAAAAAAAACTTTTTGATAGTGAAAGTGGGTGCAATGCATAATTATGTCAGGACAACAGGCATAAACCAGCACTATTCTGAACAAAGTAAAAGGCAAATTTACCTTAGCCCTAAAGGGAAAAGTCACAATATTAGACTCTTGAATTGAAAGTATTATTTTGCATTTGAGTTGCTTCTCAAATGGGCAACTCC
>NW_028071959.1:0-7754 GCF_054177405.1 Leptonychotes weddellii | reverse complement strand
GGCCCCGAATGCTGGATGGGACTCCAGATGGCGGGAGGGAGCCTGGTTGGGCGGTGAGGGCCGAGGACTGACAGAGGACCGAGGGGCGGCGCGGGGGCGCAGGGCCGACGGGTTCGGGACCCTCAGGCAGGCCCGCTCAGGCGGCTGGGCCCGGCCGGACCGGACCCGGCACGCAGGCCGTCGCGGGTCCCGGGCGTGGTTTGTGGCGCGGCCGCAGGAACCGGGGAGACGGCACTTGTTTGGGGCCCGTGACGTGCTTGTGTTCGTCCGTGGGCTGCGGGTGCCGCCTGTGCAGGGGCTTCCCCGGGGAGTGTCGGGCCGGGCTGGGGGGAGGGGCGGTCGCATGTCGTTCCCCCCCCCCCCCCGCGCAGTGCTCAGGACGACCGTGGGGCCCACGCTCCCATGCACCGCGGCCACCAGCCGTCCCAGAGCGCCCCAGGGGCGCCGGGTCGTGGGAGTGCAGCCCCCGGGGAGTAAGGAAGTCCTCCAGGCGGAGCCGGGGGCGGCCGCGACGGCCCGTGACGCCCTGCCGGGGCTCCGTGGGGCCCGCCCGGCCTCGGAAGGACCGCACACCCCCGCGTTGAGCCGTGTCCCCAGCCATCGCCCGGACGTCGGGGACAACTGCGTGTGAACTAGCAGCCGTGCGCGGGGCATCGCGCGGGAGGACGGACAGCGGCGCGCTGCCCGCGCTGTTCGGATTCTCAACAGAATGAACTTTCCAGGAAGTCACATTCTTAACCAAAAGTCCAAACAAAAACCCCGGCTTGAACAGAATAATGCTAACCTTAAAAATAAAACTCTGTTGCTTTGCCCCCAAAAAACGAGTTTGGGAGTAACAGAGAACAGCAATTCAGGACAAGCAAGCTATGATGAAGCCCTCAGCCAACCCAACAAGCAAAGGGAAGGAGTTTTGTTTTATGGAAAAGAAGGAAGAAGTTGGGAAGTGTTGCTTTGAACAAAAGTCCAATTGACGCGCACAGGTAGGCACCAGATTCTCCCTATTCTCTCCATTTTGTTGTAGATGCTCCTTGGTTTCCTTCACATCTGCATGGCACCCGCCATAGCTCTGTGTCACCCTCAGTGTCGTCCCCAAGGGCACTGCTACCCAAAGACTGGGCTCCTCCCCCCCATGTACAGGCCAGCAGCTTGACAGCGTCCACTCCTGTTCAGCCTTCCTGCAAGAGGAGGCTGGGGGTTCGGGGGTCATGCACAAAGCAGCAGTCAGCTGTGAGTCCTGCCCCCACAGCAGTGGAGGGCCTGTGTCCAGCGCAAAGAGGCCAGTCTAAGCTGGGCTCTGTCTCCAAAGGCTTCCCCAGCAGCAGGTTGCCCAGTAGCTATCACTGAGTGGGGTGCGGTGACGGCCCTGCATTCCACCCAGTCCATGGGTTTTGCGGGGCTGCAGTGGATCCGTGGTGGACCATGCTGGGAGTCTCTCCAGTTACCAAGCCCTAAGGACAGGTGATGCTCCTAGGAATCCTAGGAAGAGTGCTGCGTCCTGTGTTCTGGCCCAGATCTGCTGAGACACAATGTCTTTTCTAGGCTCCTTTTTCTCTTGCTAGTGTTTTTTTCTGTTTATCTGTCTAATAAGTATCTCATTAGCATTAACCTTTGAATGGAAAAAATATCCTAAAGAGAAGCAGTTTGAGTACAAAGATAGACACATAAATCAATGAAACAAAATAGAGTTTCCAGAAATAAATCCACACTTCTCTGGTCAATTGATCTACGACAAAGGAGGCAAGCATATACAATGGAAAAAGTTCTCTTCAACAAATTGTGTTGGGAAAACTGGACAAGCAAAGCTACATGTAAAAGAATGAAAGTGGACCACTTTCTGACACCATACACAACAATAAACTCAGAATGTTTTAAAGACCTAATATGAGACCTGAAACCATAAAATTCCTAGGAGAGAGCACAGGCAGTAATGTCTCTGACATCTGCCATAACATTTTTCTAGATATGTCTCCTGAGGCAAGGGAAACAAAAGCAAAATTAAACTATTGGGACTACATGAAAATAAAAATCTTTGCACAGCAAAGGAATCCATCAGCAAAACAAAAAGGCAACCTAGGGAATGGGAGAAGATATTTGCAAATGACATACCCAATAAGGGGTTAATACCCAAAATACAAAGAATTTATACAACTCAACACACACACACAAACCCGAATAATAAAAATGGGCAGAGGACCTAAATCAACATTTTCCCAAAGAAGACAGACACATGAAAAAATGCTCAACATTACTGATCATCAGGGAGTGCAAATTAAAACCACAATGAGATATCGCTATATATCTATCAGAATAGCTAAAACAAAAAACACGAGAAATAATGAGTTGGTGAGGATGTGGGTAAAAAAGGAACACTCAATGCACAGTTGGTGGGAATGCAAACTAGTGCAGCCACTATGGAAAACAGTATGGAGTTTCCTCAAAAAATCAGAAATAGAATTACCATATGATCCAGTAATTCCACTACCGGGTATTTACCCAAAGAAAACAAAAACACTAATTTGAGAAGACCTATGCACCCCTATGTTTACAGCAGCATTATTTACAATAGCCAATATATGGAAGCAGCCCACATGTCCATCAATACATGAATGAACAAAGAAGATGTGAGATACACACACACAATGGAAGACTATTTAGCCATAAAAAAAAAAAAAAGAAAACCTTGCCATTTGCAACAACATGGATAGACCTAAAGGATATAATGTTAAGTGAAACAAGTCAAAGAAAGACAAACACCATATGATTTCACTCCTGTGCTGAATTTAAGAAACAAAACAGATGAATAAACAAAAAGACAAAAAAAAAAAAAACCCCAGACTCTTAAATATATTGAACAAACTGATGGTTGCCAGAGACGATGTGGAGGGGGTGGGGGAAATGGATAAAGGTGATGAAGATGTGCAAACTTCCAGTTATAAAATTAATAAGTCATGGGCATGAAAAGTACAGCATAAGGAATGCATCCAATAATATTGTGATAATGTTTGGTGACAATGGTGACTCTTACTTACTGTGATAAGCAGTCAGAAATGTATAGAATTGTTGAATCATTATATTGTACATCTAAACCTAGTATAAAACTGCATATTAAAGTATACTTAAATTTTAATAAAATAATTTTAAAAAGAAGAGCAGTTTCACCATTGTCTTGCTAGCTTCTGACCCTGTTCTTTAGTAATTACTCATATTTTGGTTCACTTTTATTTCTAACCAAAATCATTGGAACATTCTCTGTATCCTTAACCCATAACATCTGTTCCCTTGGGTCCTGTAAGTTGTTAAACACAGACAAAGAACATGTAATAGAATATACAGGTTACAATCCTTAGCCACTTATCATACAGAATAATTGTGGTTCCAAATGGGTTTATCTCTGTTATGTGGAGGATTTCAATGTACATTGTTGGCATTCTGTTTCAACTTGCTTGTATTGATGGATACAGACACAGGATATAGGATTCTTGTATTGTTTGGTCATATCTTTCAACACAACATTCTTATACAGCTGAACTATCAAAGCAGATTTCCCCACATCTCCCAAACCTAGGAGTTGAAGTGTGGGAGCTTCCTTTTAGTTAACTAGCATCTGCTCCCATGTCTTGAGAATGCTAAGCTATCTGAGCCCTGATGAGACCACCTCTTATGGCAGAAGCTGAAAACACTTTCCCAATCTCCCCTGTTGCTGGGGCACAGGCAGGTACTCTATATGCTGGCAATCAGGAGCCCTGATGCCAGATTGTGATGTAGGAGTTAATTACGTGAAGAACTATGGCCTGTTGTATCCACCAATTTCCTGGGGCCATTTCTTCCTCAACTCTTCGTTCTCATTTCTTTATACCCTTCAGTAATGACTAGGAATACCAAGACAGCTACTCCTGAACACATCTCTGGCTCAATCTCTGTATTTGTTGCTTCTTTTTCCTCCTCTGCTCCCTGCCACTACCCACTAGCTTGTGGTCAAGCATGGTGTGTTCTGTTTACAGACTGACAGTCATGATAATCCCCTCAAGCTCTGATGACCCCTCTACGTCCTCATCCCTCCGGCTGCAGCTCCCATACTGTCTCCTACTCTGGCTTTGTGGCAACATGATAGTACCTCCAGAAATTACAAGTAGATAGACATTGATATCCTTCCCTCTTTGCACTCTGCACACCCCAGTATTGTTCAATAGATTAACCTTTTAAAAATAACCAGATTTGTTTTCTGCTGTTTATAACTTAGACTAATCATTTGACTTCAATATCTATTTCTACCATCTCAAAATCCAGCTAACATAAGACTTCCTTCATAAGACTCACTTCCAAAGACTCATATCTGCCTGAACCTCATATGGCTTCCCCTCCCCCACTTTCTACAGCAAAAAGGGTAAGAACATAGAAATAGATAAGCCAATACCCACTCCGGATATTTCAGACCTTGGAAACTGTTAATCAGGCATGAATCACATCAAAATATTTACTGTTAGAACTGATATGGATGTTGTAACCAACTATTATTAGTGGCAGAGGCTGCAATCCTATGACACAGTTGCTCCTTCTCATACCTGCATTTCAGTAGCAGATGAAGGACCAAATCAAAGACAATAGAAGAAAAAGATTAACAATAGCACATATTTTAATAAGTACTTTAAAGACCTTTCAACCCTTCCCCTGCAGAGAAAGCAGATCACGTGTTATTCCCATTTTAGAGGCAAGGTAGAGGATAAGAGACTCCTGCCTCCACCATGTTGCTCCCATCATCTAAGGGTATTCAGAAACCCAGAGGAACGGTATAGCTGAGGTGGAAAGTTGGGAATGAACCAAGGCCTAAGGGACAGATTGAAGCCTTCTCTCAGGGTCTCAGTGTAAGTCTGGATCTCACGCAGTTAAGCCACAGGAAAGGGAAAATTCTCCCAGAGAAGGAAGAGGAGAATTCATAGACAAACTCCTGAGTCCTAGCATTGGTAAAGTTTACCTTCCCACCATCATAATCCAGAGCAACTCCAATCTGCCTTGGACAGTAGGACAGGATCTGGAAAGGCTCAGGGCTAGTGCCTATATACATACCAGCTGAAGACAGCTGCGGAATCCCAGAATCCTTCCTCAGGGCTGAAGTTGAGAAATCCTCTTCTCCCACTGACTCTCTTGCCGCCCACACCAGGCAGAATTTTGGCTGTATTCCATTTTCCTGTGGCCACTCCTCCTCCAACTCTTCATTCTCATTTCCATATCCAGTGGAACTATAACCATCAGTGGAGCCCATTAATCCACCAAGGTCGCTAGTGCCAAACACACCCCTGGCTCCACCCCAGTACTTCATTGTTTCTTCTTCCTCCTCTGCACCCACCATATCCTAGCCACTTTCACTTTCCAGTACACTTTGCCCCACGTGAAGCCTTTATTGCCCAACACCCCAGGCTCAGGGTCAAATCTTTGACCATGCTGGTATTTGTTCATCCACAAGCCAGTGAATATCATGCTCTTCCCATTTGGAGACACTGAGAGGTAGCCATTGGCTGTCTGGGAATTCAGGACGATCCTCACTGTGGGGAGAAGAGGATAAAGGTATGGCATCATAAGATATCAAAGAAGCTTTTTCCCTTAGGTTCTGGGGCCCTTCTGGCCATGGTGGGACAATCCTTTCAGGGATCAAGACACAGATTTTATTGGACCTTGTGCTCATACTCTCCAGATGGTGGAGAGAGCCCAGGGAGAGAATTCAAGAGCATGAGCAGTGCGATGAGACTCAGGAGGAAAAGAAGAGAGGGGCTGCTATCATTATAGTCAAGGGACGCTGGGGAAGCGTTTGTGGTTTCAAACTCTGAGACCTCAGAATAAAGAACGTAGTTACATTAGCCACCACAAAGACCTTCCTGTTTAAGGAGCTGATCCATAAGGGAAGCTGCACAGGCAAGCTCTAATTCAGGGTAGCAGAGTTTACTCTGAGGCGAACATCAGCCACTATCCCCTCCAGATACTCACTGGTCTTATACTCCAGATCCCTCCACAATTTTCCTAGAGAGGAAGAAGTAAAGGACAGTAAACAATTCTGATACATCTTCCAGCTCAAATTCTCTTACTGTTGGCTAAAACTATTTGAAAAGCTGGCCAGGCATGATGAAAGCCCAAGCCACACAGAGAAGTCAATGCAGGAGACACACCGAGTTATCCAGTCTACAGGGACTCGTTCAAGCACCCATCTGCTGCTCACACCCAGTGCTTCATTATGGAGCCTTTGAGCACATTCTCTGGGCTTTCACTACATCTTCAACTTCTAGTCCTAAATCTCACTACTTCTCCCCACTTGCAAAGAGACTTGAGATTAATTCTCAAAGTATTAATTTTATTTAATTATCCCAGTATTTTTTGTTTTATTTTTAAATATGATAAAAACACATAAAATAAAATTTACCCTTTAGATTTTAGGTGTACAGTTCAGTAGGGTTATGTATGTCTACATTGTTGTACAACCAGTCTTCAGAATGGTTTTGTCCTGCAAAACTGAAAGTCTGTACTCATGAAACCACAACGCCTCATTTCCCCTCCTCCTAACCCCCGGCCATCACCCTTCTACTTTCCATTCCTATGGAATTGATTGCTTTAGATAATTCTTCTAAGTAGAATCATACAGTATTTGGCATTTTGTGATGGCCTTCTTTCACTCAGCACAATGTCTCTAAGGTTTATCCATGTATCCATAGCTTTCCAATATTCTTTGACCTCACTTCTAGATACAAAACACCTTTTCATCAGCTCTGGGACCTACTCTGACTCTACCTTAGTCCAGATAACATCCTTAGACTGCTGTGTGGACAGATCCCCGGGTTTGGACTGACTGACTCTCCCTCCCCAGTGTCCCCACCTGCTGTGAATGGCCTCGACAGAAGCAAGGAGCTATGAGGACTGAAGGCCAGAATCAAACCCTAAGGAAACATTACAGAGAAAAAAAGGGGGTTTTCTGGGCTCAGAGCCCCCCCCCTTCACCCATTCCTTTACCATTGAATCCTCTGGTTCTTTTCTCTAAAGAAAGAAGTTTATCTGCAAACTTTCCTGCCCACTTTTTGATTGCAGCACTGATAGGCTTTTCAATCCAGAACTTCTTCCGGGGATACCTGGAAAAAAATAGAGGCACAGAAGGAGCTACTGAAAGAAAGCCAGGATTTCACACATCAGCGTGCACACATACACACACCAACAATGCACCACAGGGTGGGGAGCAAAGCTGCACCTCCAGGCGGCCAGCACCACATAAGAATTGAAGAGTACAATGTACACAACTCTGAAGAAAGGGCCATGATCCAGGTACTCTCTACCCACCAATATATCAATTATGTGTGATGTTAAAAGAAGAAAGTCATTTTCTGCCTTGGAAGGTCATTGAAATATGCTACTAATAGCTCAACTTCTCAAGAAATTATCTGAGGATATATACCAAATAAATTAAAATTAAAATATAACTTTAAATTTTAATTTTAAAAAACCTTTAAATTTGGGAGGGGGGAAAGATGGCAGAGGAGTAGGGGACCCTATTTCAACTGGTCCCCGGAATTGAGCTGGATATCTACCAGACCACTCTGAGCACCCACGAAACCAGCCTGGGATGTAAGAAGATCTGGATCTCTACAAACAATATCACAGGCGGTTGGGTGTGAGGTAAGAAGCGGAGAGCCGTGATTCTGCGGGTATCGGAGGATAAACGGCAGCGGGAGGGTGCCTGGACGTGGGGATCCTACACCGCCGGTGAGTGACAGCCTCGC
>NW_028071958.1:0-382 GCF_054177405.1 Leptonychotes weddellii | reverse complement strand
TGGTGATGGTGATGATGGTGATGATGGTGCTGATGGTGGTGGTGGTGGTGGTGGTGTGAGCAGCAGCAGGGGAAGCAACAGAGGAGTAATCATATAAGTAAACACCTACATAGCACTTATATGCACCAGACACTATTCTAAACACCTCACCTGGACTAAATCAGCCAACTGATGCCCTAACAGCTGAGGTAGGTGCTATCATTGCCCCAGCTGATAAATGAAAAACTGAGGCACAGTGAGGCCAAGTCACTTTCCCAAGGTCACACGGGAAGTGGTGATGCAGACACTCAGAGAAGGCATCTGGTTCTGGAATCAGTGGACTCAGAAACTACACTCTAAACAAATAGGCAAGTAATCTCAGTGACAAATATGTGAAGCAAAT
>NW_028071957.1:0-382 GCF_054177405.1 Leptonychotes weddellii | reverse complement strand
GTTTCTTTAGCAGCAAGTATAACACTTTAAATCCATAAATAGCCAGAATTAAAGTAATTTCTAGATTACTTCAAACTGGGCCTGATTTACATAATATAAAAACAATTTAGATTTGATTTCTCAAGAAAATTGAGATTTTGAATGAAAAAAAGTTTGTGTTTGGCTACATTTCATATTTGTATCAAAATGTAGTACCCAGTACATTACCAAATTTGTTTTTTACAAAATACCAATATTTGGAAAAAACTATTATATTTTATACAAAATAAGTTAGGAATCCCATATGCTTGTGGATCATAGGGAGGTAGCAGGAAATTGGCATTGATGACAACACTTTCTCGCTCAAATCTTATTCAGGGACGGACGGATTAAAGTTTTTTTT
>NW_028071956.1:0-382 GCF_054177405.1 Leptonychotes weddellii | reverse complement strand
TTGATATGCTAAGAGAGTGGGAAAATGTAGTCTATAAATGTTCAATTAAAGTCAGAGAAAGCAGAAAAAGAGTGGAATACAAAACCAAAACCAAAGGCAATGGATAAAAAACAGTAACAATTATGGCATATGTCAATGGTCTACATGCATATTTTCAGAACACAAAACTATGAAAATGGAAGTCAACCACAAGAAAAAAATTGGAAAGACCTCAAGTACATGGGGGTTAAAGAACATCCTACTAAAGAATGAATGGGCTAGCCAGGAAATTAAAGAATTTTAAAAATACATGGAAGCAAGTGAAAATGAAAACACAATAGCCCCATAACCGTAGGGATGCAGCAAAGGCAGTCCTAAAAGGGAAGCATACTGCAATACAGGC
>NW_028071955.1:0-382 GCF_054177405.1 Leptonychotes weddellii | reverse complement strand
GGGTGGCTCAGTTGGTTAAGCGACTGCCTTCGGCTCAGGTCATGATCCTGGAGTCCCTGGATCGAGTCCCACATCGGGCTCCCTGCTCGGCAGGGAGCCTGCTTCTCCCTCTGACCCTCCCCCCTCTCATGTGCTCTCTGTCTCTCTCATTCTCTCTGTCTCAGATAAATAAATAAAATCTAAAAAAAAAAAAAAAAAAGAATATTGAAAAATTATTTTGTAGAATGTTCCTCAGTTTGGATTGATGTTTTCTCATGATTATAATGAGGCTATGCATTTTTGGCAAAAATAACACAAAAGTGATACCATAGCCTTCTCAGTGTATCATATTCAGGGATTTTTGGTATCATTATTCTTATAACTGGTGATACTTATGTTAATC
>NW_028071954.1:0-382 GCF_054177405.1 Leptonychotes weddellii | reverse complement strand
GAGGCCCCTTGCAGCTCCATATGAATTTTAGGATCAGCTTTTCTGTTTCTTCAAAAAAAAAAAAAAAATCGTTGGTATTAGGGATTGCATTCAATGTCTAGATCACTTTGTGTAGTATTACCATTTTAACAGTATTAAATCTTCCAACCCATGAATATGGGATGTTTTTCCATTTATTTGGGTCTTTCAGCAATGTTTTATAGTTTTCAGTATGTATATCTTGTACCTCCTTGGTTAAATTTATTGCTTAATCATTTTTTAATACTTTTATAAATGGAATTGCTTTCTTAATTTCTTTTTCTGATTGTTCATTAATACAGAAATACACCTTTTTGTGTGTGTTGATCATGTATTCCACAACTTTGCTGAAATTGCTTATTAG
>NW_028071953.1:0-382 GCF_054177405.1 Leptonychotes weddellii | reverse complement strand
TGAGCAGGGAATAGTCACAGTTCTCTTAGGATTTCATCTGTGATTCCCAGGGTGGGTAGTGAGTAGGGCTTATCCCCTGGTGCTGTCTGACCTCTTTCCCCAGGTCAGGATTTTTTGTCTTTGCCTGTGAGCACCAAGTCCTGAACGATGTCAGATGGCGATACAATTTCCTTGACTACATCATTCTTTTTTTTTTTTTAAGATTTTATTTATTTATTTGAGAGAGAGAATGAGACAGAGAGAGAGAGCATGAGAGGGGGGAGGATCAGAGGGAGAAGCAGACCCCCTGCTGAGCAAGGAGCCCGATATGGGACTCGATCCCGGGACTCCAGGATCATGACCTGAGCCGAAGGCAGTTGCTTAACCAACTGAGCCACCCAGG
>NW_028071952.1:0-382 GCF_054177405.1 Leptonychotes weddellii | reverse complement strand
TGTTCATGACTGTTCTTAAAGCTTTATTCTGAAGAAACCTCTTATTCTCTGGCTACATAAATGCTAATCCAAGAGACTAGGGATTATCTGTATTATGTGATCAAGATTTTTATGAAGGAATACCTTTGGGAAAAGAGACAGCATGGCTCTGAAGCATTAGTTGGCTATTCGCTTTGTGGTCCCCCCTACCCCCCCGATATTACTCTCATAATATCCCAGATCGTACGCTTAGGAGAACGAGAAAAGCAGTACTATGACTTCCATCTTTAGCATGGAGAAGTAACTTCCTCCTTTGCCTCTGTCTAGGTTTTTGAGCACTTGCACACCGATACGTTTCATTTATTTATTTATTTATTTATTTATTTATTTATTTATTTATTTA
>NW_028071951.1:0-382 GCF_054177405.1 Leptonychotes weddellii | reverse complement strand
TGCGGTAGGTCCCTCCAGCTATCCTGAAAATCCCTTTGTGAAAAGCCAATTCACGAAGTCATTGATTTGTCAAAAGCCAGATTGCCAAAGGGTGGATCCACTAAGTGGTCATTTGGCTGAATTTACTAGATTTGCCAATAGACCCAGTTTGTTCAAAAGAATTTCACCTTGGGGCGCCTGGGTGGCTCAGCTGGTTGAGCGACTGCCTTCGGCTCAGGTCATGATCCTGGAGTCCTGGGATCGAATCCCACGTCAGGCTCCCTTCTCAGTGGGGTTTCTGCTTCTCCCTTTGACCCTTCCCCCTCTCGTGCTCTCTCACTCTCTCTCTCTCAAATAAATAAATAAAATCTTTAAAAAAAAAAAAAAGAATTTCACCTTGAAT
>NW_028071950.1:0-382 GCF_054177405.1 Leptonychotes weddellii | reverse complement strand
TCCATTTTTTTTTTTTTTGATTTTATTTGAGAGAGAGAGAAGGCGTGAGTGAGCATGAACAGTGGGGAGGGAGAGCAGAGCAGGGAGCCGCTGTGGAGCTCCATCCTAGGACCTCGAGATCATGACTTGAGTCAAAGGCAGAGATTTAATGGACTGAACCACCCAGGCACCCCTAGAGTCCAGTTTTTTTTTTTTTTTTTTAAAGATTTTATTTATTTATTTGAGAGAGAGAATGAGATAGAGAGAGAGCATGAGAGGGGGAAGGGTCAGAGGGAGAAGCAGACTCCCTGCTGAGCAGGGAGCCCGATGCGGGACTCGATCCCGGGACTCCAGGATCATGACCTGAGCCGAAGGCAGTCGCTTAACCAACTGAGCCACCCAG
>NW_028071949.1:0-382 GCF_054177405.1 Leptonychotes weddellii | reverse complement strand
CTTCCACAAGGTGATTAAGAATTTCTTTTTTATTTTCTTCTATAAGAGTTTTTAGCTTTATCTTTGACACTTAGATCTATGATCCATCTTGAATTAATTTTGTGGAAGATATGAAGCAGAAGTTGTTTCATTATCATTCATGTGTTTATCCAGGTGGCCCATCACCATTTGTTGAAAGCTTTTTTCCCTCCATTGAATTTCCATGGTGTCTTTGCCAAAAGTCAATTTCTGGTGTATGTGTGTGTCTGTTTCTCTAACCTGCTCCACTGATACATTGTCTACCTTTATGTAAATACCACACCATCCTGATTACTGTAAGTTTTATAGTTCTGATATCAGGTAGTACATCATCTAATTTTGCTCTTATTAAAAATGATTGTTT
>NW_028071948.1:0-7754 GCF_054177405.1 Leptonychotes weddellii | reverse complement strand
AAGTGCTGTGAATTGTGTAAGATGGTTGAATCACAGACCTGTACCTCTGAAACAAATAATACATTATATGTTAAAAAAAAAAAAAGAAGAAGAAGATAGCAGGAAGGGAAGAATGAAGGGGGGGAAATTGGAGCGGGAGACAAACCATGAGAGACTATGGACTCTGAGAAACAAACTGAAGGTTCTAGAGGGGAAGGGGGTGGGTGAATGGGTTAGCCTGGTGATGGGTATTAAAGAGGGCATGTACTGCATGGAGCACTGGGTGGTATATGCAAACAATGAATCATGGAACACTACATCAAAAACCAATGATGTAATGTATGGTGATTAACATAACATAATAATAATAAAAAGAAAGCTGTTAATAACAAATAAGTCTATAATATAATGATAGGTCATAATAAATACTATGAAGAAAAATACAGCCTCATGAGACTATGGAGAATCACTGGTAGGGGCATGTTTTTAGATAGGGTAGTCATAGTAGAGTCCAAAGGAGATGACTTTTGAGAAAGTATCTGAATTAAACAAGGGAAAGAGGCAACAGGCCTATGAAGACTGATCTAGTAAACAATGTTGAAGGCAGGAGGGACAACAATGCAAAATCTTTGAGGCAAGAATGAGCTTAGTGTGCTTGGAAGTACAACAAGAAGGCCAATGGTCTAAAGCAGTAGGAGATGAAATTAGAGACACACATAGAAGCAGATGATACAGAACATGTCAAGCATATGTATATATTTAATTTTCATAATGGTAATGGAAAGTCATTGTAGGATTTTGAGGACAGAAGTGGCATGAACTATCATAGATTTTAAATGTTCACTTTGGCTGCTTTGAGGATAATTGACTACAGCAAGAAAACATTAAAGATGGAGGCCAGTTCAGAGGTCTTCATACCACTACTGGTGATAGATGAAGGTAGCTTCTTTTTCATGGTGGAGAAATAGATTCAGAATATATTTTGAAGATAAGCTGAAAGGATTTTCAGGGTGACTAGTTATGGTTAGGGAATGAGAATAATTAAAAATGACATCAAGGTTCTTGGCCCAAGTAGCTAAAGGACATGGTAGGGTTCATCACTAAAATGAGAAACATTGAGAATGAAAAAAAAAAATTGGGTGGAAATCAAGCATTCTTTTTTGGAAATGATATATTTGATAGGTCCACTATACTTGCAAGGGGCTAGGGAGTGGGCAGTTGTATATAGAAGCCTGAAGGTGGAGAGAGTACACAGCTAGAGTTATATGTTCAGCAAATGAATGATATTTAAAACTATAAAATTAGATAGGGTCACCTCAGGGACTATTGAAGATAAAGGAAAGATGAGTTCCAAGAATGGGTCCTGGAACATCTAACAATTATCATTGAGGAAAAGAAAGTGAGGGTTGCTAAGGATAGGGAGAAGAAACTGTGCATAAAGTAGAAAGAAAATCAAGAGAATTTTGTGTTCCAGAAGCCAAATAAAGAAAATGTTTCAAAGACATTCACTGTGCAAAATGCTATTAAGAGGTCAACAGAGACTAAGACTTGATCTTTGAGTTTGGCAAGATGGTGGTCTCTTGTGACAGCGTAATTTCAGTGAAGTTTTGGGGAAGAAAGCCTGCAGAGAGTGGGTTCATGAGAAAATGTGAGGTGAAGACAAGAAGACAATTAGCATAGGTTATACTTCTGAGCACTTTTGCTATAAAATGGAGAAGACACACAATCAGATATTTGCAGATGTTTCATGGAACAATGGTTCTAGGCATTTTATTTTGTTTTATATTTGATAAAACATGGTAGGCTTGCATTCTGAAGGACATAACACAGTAGAAAAGGATAAAATGATGATACAGGAAAGGGGACAATTAATTTCAGAAGCAAAGTTTTTGCATACATAACAATATAAGATCCAGTGAACAAGTGTAGGAATCACCTTGATAAGAATGTAGATAGAGTTCATTCATTGTAACAGGAAGGAAGAAAAATGCATTGGTACAAAGGATCATTAATAGATTTGGGGGTTGGAAGATAAAATAGTTTACTTGTGATTGCTTTCATTTTCTCAGGGAAATAAGAGGTAAGACAGTCAACCATGGGAAGAAAGTAAGAAGGTGAACTGACTGGTGGGATTCTCAGGGAGTATTGAGATATCAATTTCATGGCATGGTTACATGTTTTTCTCCAACTATGTTTTGTGATAGGAGAAGAATTGGTAAGAAAGTTAGATTTTGCCAGATGAATAAGATGAAGGAGGGGAAGGGAAGGAAAACAAAGAAGCTGAAGTGTGGGAGTTGAGTGTGTATATAAGGGAATGATTTTCAGGATGGATGACAGATCATAAACTGTGGAATGAGAGAGTTGAGGATCTGATGGAGTTCATGGTAAGTAACTTTAAGTAGCAAGGTCAATGAATGAGAGTAAAGATGGCATTGCATAATTACTGGACTGGGGGGCTTGGAAGTTGGAAACTTTATCATAAATGTTGATGATTGAAACCAAGATTTGGGAGATGGTATACCTATAGATAGTGATAAGGTCTAGTCTATATTTATTAAAAAAATAGCTAACACTCTCTAAAAAATAAATAAAATCTTTAAAAAAAATAGCTAAGACAGCATAGAAGAAAATAGAGTTTGAATTGAGGCAATCAAAAACTGGGACACTAAATTGCTGGATGGATCATCTCTGTAGATGTTCAAGCATCAAGAACGATAGTGACCAAGTGCCAAAGCTTTCAGTGATTAGAGAATGTTCAAGAAGTCTATAAATGATTTCACCAAAGAGGACTATTAGATGGTATAATCTGATGGTATGTACTCCAGAAGAGCTGCATTTTCCCCTAGAAGGAGGAAACCTTTCTTAATAAATAATTGTGAAACAATGATGCCTACCCCAAATCTAGATCTAGACCATTGGTAAATAGCGTTTGATATCATCATCATCATCATCATCATGATTGGTGGTCGTGATAGTGTTGGTACTGGTAATAATACTGCACATACATACCTCAATTTCCTTATCTGTTAAATAAGGTTCTCCAAAGTTTCTTTTAGGTCAAAATATACTAAGTCTTCATGAATCCATGATTCAACCTAAAAACGAAACACATACATTTAGGAGAGCTCTGGACATCAAGTTGAGTGCATGGGTACCCAGAAAGAAAAGAGGCTCTTTTTCTAATATATTCTCTCTCAAGTCTCTACCTAGGATAGTGTCTGACAAGTAGTAGGAACTCAGCAGTACTTTCGGAAGGAAGAACAGAAGACGGAGAATCAAGAAGGAGGGAAGGAGGAAAGGTTGCAGATGAGGCGTTCATGACTGCTCTGTCATTTCATTGTTTTGCTTCAGCTCCAGGAATACACATCCTGATTGCATCAAGTGAGGATTCAGTTGAGGTCAAGGCAGGGAGCTCTCATATCAAGAAATGAGGCAGTCTTCATAAGAAAAAGAAATGTCTTAGAAAGTCCAAAGTTCTATAGCGGCTGTGTTATTTCCTTCTAGTTCCCTAAGGAAATGGGCGGTAGAAGGGAACTGTGATCCTGACTTAAAGTGACTGTCAACTTTTTATTTAGCCATGGCCACTCTCAGAGTTTTACCTGCTTCAAAGAAAGTTATTTTAAAGTTATTTTTATAAAGCTCATCCTCCCTGGTGTGGGCTTCTGCACTTTGGAGAGAAGCACTGCTCTGTTTCACTCATGGAATAGGTGACTGAAATGAAGAAGCAATACCAGTATATCTATTTACAAAACTACAGGGAGGGGGCATTGGAACAGGATCTGGGAGTTATGAGAGGGTGCTCCTCAAGCTTATGCTAAAGGTGATTACAAATTAACCATGCTATCAATTGAACAGTGGCGGCATTCCTTGAATCCCTTGGTGAAAATGACTGCATTTAAAGAAACAGTGTATGAGCTAATGTAGATAAGGAAAGAGGACTGATTTGGTACTAACAGATCAATAACTCCACAGGTAATAGCTATTAAAGGGTGAGACTCATTAATCCGTGCTAATGGCTTGCCAAGATTAAAACCCTCTCTCTTTTATCATTGAACATGAAAAGTAGAATAGCTCTCCTGGCCATGCTATTTCATGTTATTCTATTAAGTTGTCTTTTACAGACTTATAGTTTCTATTGTTCTATGTATTTATGCATTCATCCACAAATGTGTACTGAGTGCTGGAAATATCCTAGGTATTCTGTTGGACACTGATGGTAGTGTGTAATTAGGAAAGGTCTTTGTATTTTTTAAAAAAGATTTACTTATTTTATTTGAGAGAGAGAGTAGGGGGAGGGGCAGAAGGAGAGAATTTTCAAGCAGGCTCCCCACTGAGCATGGAGCCCCATGCGGGGTTTGATCTAATGACCCATGAGATCATGACCTGAGCCTAAACCAAGAGTCAGATACTTAACTGAATGAGGCACCCAGGTGCCCCGGAAAGGTCTCTGTATTTAAGGGACTGTCTTCCAATGGAGAGGACAGAAACAAAAGGAGCAATTACCATAAGATTTATGATTTTATGTCAGAAGAACAGGATGCTGCGGATGGGGTTAAAGGTAGGTCAGAGACAAGGAAAACTTCCCAGGGGGGAAAAATATTTAGGGGAAAGATAATGTATGCATAGGAATTAGGTAGATGAGAGGGTGATTTTTTACCTAGATTTCATAACAGTAATAAAACCCAACTCCCGGCATGTATACTATTTGATAATTTGCACTATATCTTTACATTTATTATCAAATTAGAGATGCTTCACCCCCTCGAGAGAAAAATAGGCTTGGGATTATTGTCCCATGAGACAGCTGAGAGAAAAGAAGCCAAGGAAAGAGAGAATAGGCAAGACTTGATAGCTGAAAACTGTCAGAGCTAGGACTCAGCATCAGAATTTGAATCCTAGGGGGCGCCTGGGTGGCTCAGTCGTTAAGCGTCTGCCTTCGGCTCAGGTCATGATCCCAGGGTCCTGGGTCGAGTCCCACATCGGGCTCCCTGCTCGGCGGGAAGCCTGCTTCTCCCTCTCCCACTCTCCCTGCTTGTGTTCCCTCTCTCACTGTGTCTCTCTCTGTCAAATAAATAAAATCTTAAAAAAAAAAAAAATCTGAATCCTATTCACCACGATAATTCAACAAAACCAGATGAAGAAATTGGCTTACTCATTTTCAGGCATGATTGAATTATAAAATTCTTTCTCTAGGACAATACCTTTTACAACTACTTTAATCAGATGCTTAACTTCACCTTCTGCTTGACATTAAATGGCCCTTTATCTTCTGAAAGAGAATATCACATCAATGGAAGTATGGAACTTTCTTTCATAAACTAGTGGTACTCTACCACCTTGGAAATGAGGGCTCCCAAGAAGGCATATCGGACCTCTTCATCAATATAGCCAGATAACCATGGTTTTCTCATCTTTTAAATCATGGAGCAGCGGTATAAGGTGTTATGAGTGAAAAAGCTCTTATTTAAAACACCAGTATCTGTGACAGTAGCAGGAGTATGTCATATAGAACTGGCCAGGGAAATTGGTTTTTGAATAATTGTTTTTAATGCATTTCCCTCCACCAACAGTAATAAATATCTGTCTGGTAGAAATACACAAGCAGTCTTGGGTGTTGAACATTTCCATAAATCATTCATGTTGCCATGGAAAGACTCAGTTTCCCGGTATCCTCCATTTCAGTGAAGCAGAGGGGGGCTGAATACCAGCAAACTGGAGTTCGGGTTTTTCCCCTCATTCTGCTACCCTGCATCAAGCTTATTTTGCCTGAATCAACTTCTAATTTACAGCTCTGAAAGAGAAGTTGGCGTTTCCAAGAATCCCTATAGATCAAAGCTCTATATTGCAGAGACAGCAACCAATGTTTGCCAAACCAATGTTTGCATACATATACCAAATAGGACATTTAGCACATTCATTCAACAGCACTCACTGAAAATTATTTACCTTCTCCTTCTGCCAGGCTTATTGTGACACACTAAGAATGCAATAGAGAAGACAAGCGCATTCCCATATTCTAGAGGGTTAGACTGATATTAATCCAATAATTATGCAAATAAATGTTTGTTCTGTAACGACTCATATGAAATAAAGAGAAAAAATGCTAGGAGAATATATAATAGGTGAGCCTGACTTAGTCTGGGAAGAGGGATACAAAAGTCTCTCCCAGGAAACTAACTTAATAGGCTGAGATGTAAAAGATGGTAGACATGACCAATCTAAGAGGAGAAAGAGCATTTCAGACAGACGTGATTCGGAACTGAGCACCATGTGTTTTTATAGCTGGCAGTGGTTCACTGTGGGTGGGTAATCAGAGTGTTATTTGGGGCTGTACTATATTGGCGGGCACAATTCAGCCAACTACAGTGGAGTGTCAACATACAGATGGCAGACTGTGCAGTAGCTGAGATCATCTGAGTGCGTATAGATTATTCAGGGGCAGAGTGAAGAGTGGAACCTTGAGGGAAACAGCAATATTTTAAAAGACTGAGGAAAAATGATCACAATCAAAGGAACAGAACACTGCACAAGAAAGGTGAGGGAAACAATGACAAATAGCAGAGAGGTTGAAAAGCACCCATTAAAATTTTCAATAACATAGTGGTTGACTTTATATAAAGAGACCTCGGCAGAGTGACAATACGAAATCCTGCGCTATAGATAATGTTATCTAAAATGTCAGAAAACAGCAAAAATGATACTAATTTGTTCAGAATTCACAGTAATAAGCAAGAATATGAATTATCTGTCTCGTTACCTCTAAGCACTAGCAAGAGTAGAGCTCGGATTCTGCCACATCCTAGCTGTGTAACCTTGAATATATCAACTAAAGTCCTTGTACCTCAGTCTTCACATCTGAAGTTGGTTAATAATCATACCTGCTTCCCAGGATGGTTCTAAGGAAGAACACAGAAAGTGGAGGTTAACAGCGTATTGGAAATTATAAAGGGCTATAAAAATGCTTGTTAATATTTTCCCCATAAAGGGAGAGAACAAGAAGTAGATCCTATTTAGAGATTATGGATAAGTTGTCTCAGCATGTACCAATATTTGCAGCAGGGTTTATAAATGGACCCAAGTGGAAAATAGAATTGCTTCACCTGTCGTATTGTATTGGTAAATGATAAACATTTTTTGTATTTTTTAACAGGAATCTAGGAAAATTTTCTAAAAATACCATATATATCTTAAGATAACTGTAATTCCATAAGTTAAGATTTTGGAACCTGATGAAAAAAGTGTACTTGATTTCCCTCTTGTCAAACGTCTCTTCATTACCATAATTTCATGACGCATATAAGAATGACTCATATAACTAGGAAAGAGAATCCAAGTTGTTGGTGGCATCTTTTGAAGAAGTGATTTAGGAAGAAAGTGTCTAAATATACTGAAAATATTTTTGGAGTAACTAAGAGCTTGAGAAAGGAAAACAAGTGAAATTCCTGCTTTATTTACCATTGTATATAAAAATGTTCATTACTGTCTCATCTAAAAAAAGTAAAACATACATTCAGAAAATTATAATGAGATGCCCAAGAAAACATTATTCATCTTTTCGTAGTAATTACAATCAAGGAATCATGAGGGTTTTTTAAAAAATTTATCTACCTATTAGGACAATAAGTAAATACGACATGAGTTCTAGTTAAGTGAAAAAATGGAAGACCACAAAAGGACAGACTCTGCAACACAGAAACATTTTACACATGGGAAGACATTGAATAACATCCCAAAAGAGAATTGCCTTAAGGTTGTAGGATTTTGGATATTTTTGA
>NW_028071947.1:0-382 GCF_054177405.1 Leptonychotes weddellii | reverse complement strand
CTGCTCACCTGGCCTGTGACTGAGCATTTCTATCTCTGGCACATGACCCCATTTGGAGTCTCCAAACCCAGCCCATTCCTGCGATACACTCCCACACTGCTCCTCCTGGGGGAGGAAGGGGAGTCTCCCCAAATCTGCTGTTTGTTGGGTCCCTTTTGGAAGAGCAGTGGCCCAACTGTGCCGTGGATCATGGTTTACGGCAACCCCGAGTTGAGAGCCCACTCCTCAGCTCTGTCTCTGCTCCAATACCTGGGAGCTCTGCCACACTCAGGCACCCCCGGTCTTTCTGTGACCCCGAAGGTCCTGAGACCACACTGTCCCAACTGTTCCACCCCTGCTTAGCCACTGGATCTCAGCAGAGTCGACTTCTAAAATTTCCAAT
>NW_028071946.1:0-382 GCF_054177405.1 Leptonychotes weddellii | reverse complement strand
TTGTTCTTGGGTGTTGAGTTTGATAAGTTCTTTATAGATTTTGGATACTAGCCCTTTATCTGATATGTCATTTGCAAATATCTTCTCCCATTCTGTCGGTTGTCTTTTGGTTTTGTTGAATGTTTCCTTTGCTGTGCAAAAGCTTTTTATCTTGATGAAGTCCCAATAGTTCATTGAAAAATTAAAAAAAAAAAAAAAAGTTAAAAAAAAAAGAACTTTGAAAGACTAAGGAATCATGGGAAAAAAGCCATGCATTTTGTGTGCAGTATTCTCCTAGAACTGGGGTTCTGCCATTCTCATTGATCGGTAAACTTGGTCTTGGCTGGCTGTTCTTGCTGATCTACTGGGGGAGGGGACTGTTGCCGTGGTTCCCAAATGTCTT
>NW_028071945.1:0-382 GCF_054177405.1 Leptonychotes weddellii | reverse complement strand
GTGTGCTAATCTTCTGAGAAGTCTCTGAAGTTGACCAGTAAGAGTTGAAAGTTATGTAATTGGTAATTTTTTTCCCTTAAACTCACATAAATCAATCTGTTGATTGCCCTCAAATGGAACCTCAATGTCTTAGCATTTTCCATACCTTGATAATTGAGTGAAATGAATTTTATTTGTATTACACAAATGATAATACTTTGAGACTTCAGTCAAGTCATTTAAAAATTGGACCTCATCGGCGCCTGGGTGGCTCAGTTGGTTAAGCGACTGCCTTCGGCTCAGATTATGATCCTGGGGTCCCGGGATCGAGTCCCGCATCGGGCTCCCTGCTCGGCAGGGAATCTGCTTCTCCCTCTGACCCTCCCCCCTCTCCTGCTCTCTC
>NW_028071944.1:0-382 GCF_054177405.1 Leptonychotes weddellii | reverse complement strand
CCTCTAGGCAAGGGATAGGGAAACCTCTTAGATTTAAGAGATCTGCTACCATTTGAGGTGAGGCAGAAACACTTCTCCACTCAAGACCACCATGGATGGAATGCACATTTTGGTTTCTAGGAGGATTGATACAAATACTGAGAACAGAATATCTTAACATCAAGACTCAGTGCACAGTTTGCCTTTTTTTTTTTTTTTTAAATCTTTCACCTGGAGTGCTTTCATCTTAGATCTGTGTTATTCTCTCTCGCTCTCTTTCTCGCTCTTCTTCCTTCCTTGTCTCTGTCTCTCTCTCGCTCTCTTTCTTCCTTTCTCCCTCCTTCCCCCCCCTTCCTTCCTGGCTGCCTGCCTCTGTCTCTCTATCTCTCTTCCTTCCTTCCTT
>NW_028071943.1:0-382 GCF_054177405.1 Leptonychotes weddellii | reverse complement strand
ACCCAGCACCTAAAGCTCCGGTAGGCATTGACACCTCTCTGTTGTGTTGTTGGCCTAGGGGATGGAGATGCAGGTAAGAGATCATTCTCCTTCACTCTCCTTCCACCCACATCCCCAGTCCCCAGAAGTGTGAGGCCACCTCTTTCCAGGAGAGGCAGTGAGGAGCACAGATTTACTCTATTATTCAAAACACAGTTTTGGCATAACAGCTCATCCTTGAAAACTCCTGTGAAATATGTAAGCTTATTATTTAATGGAATCGTATGGACTATACACTTACGAAGTAATCTGTTCTGTAATTGATGTATTTAACACAGGATTTTTGTCTTTTTTACTCGTGTGCACATGTACCTGGGGGTGTTACATTATACTTATTGCCATT
>NW_028071942.1:0-382 GCF_054177405.1 Leptonychotes weddellii | reverse complement strand
TCTAGGAGGCACTATAATGCAAAACCAAGTGGAATTGGGGTGGACCAAACACAATGCACTTAATTGGGGGCAGAGAAATCAAGAGAAAATAGAGAAAGCTATTCTAGATAGAGATGAAGAATGACTATATATACACACACATACATATATATATATACACAAATATATATATGAATGACTATATATATATATATATATATATACATACACACACACACACACTACAGTGGTTACCAGCATGGATTTGGATTTCAGTTCTTCCACTTAGTGCAAAATAAAGAAGAATTAACCAGTTAGGAGGCTACTTAATCGTGCAAGTGAGAATTATTTATAATAATCTAGGACAATGGTGTGTAGGGAAAATGCGCTTCAGTGCAAATTA
>NW_028071941.1:0-382 GCF_054177405.1 Leptonychotes weddellii | reverse complement strand
GCAATTGCTCTACTAGGTATTTACCCAAAGGATACAAAAAATACATATCCAAAGGGGTACTTGCACCCCGATTTTTATAGCAGCATTATCAACAATAACCAAACCATGGAGAGAGCCCAAATGTCCACTGACTGATGAATGGATAAAGAAGATGTGGTATAGGGGTGCCTGGGTGGCTCAGTCATTAAGCATCTGCCTTTGGCTCAAGTCATGATCCCAGGGTCCTGGGATCGAGCCCTGCATCGGGCTCCCTACTCCGCGGGAAGCCTGCTTCTCTCTCTCCCGCTCCCCCTGCTTGTGTTCCCTCTCTTGCTGTGTCTCTTTCTGTCAAATAAATAAAATCTTAAAAAAAAATTAAAAAATTAAAAAAAGAAGATGTGGT
>NW_028071940.1:0-382 GCF_054177405.1 Leptonychotes weddellii | reverse complement strand
TTTGAGCGCACTGAAGAACCCACTGTCTAGGTTTGCCTTGTTAATTCTACAATAAATAGCAATGAAAAGACCCTGGAGGACGAAAATAAACGCACCGATCAACAATTAAATTGCTGACACTCAAGAATCTAGGTCCGAAATTGGAATATCTAAGAGTCAATCTGACTCATGCAAACTTTTTTCTTTTTTTTTTTTTTTTTAAAGATTTTATTTATTTATTTGAGACAGAGAGAATGAGAGACAGAGAGCATGAGAGGGAGGAGGGTCAGAGGGAGAAGCAGACTCCCCGCCGAGCAGGGAGCCCGATGCGGGACTCGATCCCGGGACTCCAGGATCATGACCTGAGCCGAAGGCAGTCGCCCAACCAACTGAGCCACCCAGG
>NW_028071939.1:0-382 GCF_054177405.1 Leptonychotes weddellii | reverse complement strand
TTATCAGTGGTCCGTGACATCTCTTCTGCCCTTTGTCAAAGAATCTCATGACAACACTTGAGATGAAAACACTGCATTACTAATTTCAGACTACATATATTAAAGCCTCACTAATTGAAACATCGTTAAATTGCCGAAGTATCCCTGTCAATTTCAGTGAACAAAGGCACGTCTTACGTAGTCTTTTTTTTTTTTTTTTTTAAAGATTTTATTTATTTATTTGACAGAGAGAGACACAGCGAGAGAGGGAACACCAGCAGGGGGAGGGGGAGAGGGAGAAGCAGGCTCCCCGCAGAGCAGGGAGCCCGATGTGGGACTCGATCCCAGGACCCTGGGATCATGACCTGAGCCGAAGGCAGTCGCTTAACCAACTGAGCCACCC
>NW_028071938.1:0-382 GCF_054177405.1 Leptonychotes weddellii | reverse complement strand
GGCTTAAGAATGCCATCTTCATCCTGCTTTATATTACAATAAGACTTGTGGAAAATTAAACAATGAGAACAAGAACGATTCCAGAACTCAAAGCTAACTATAGAAATTGTTGACAAAACGTGTCATTTTGAACAAACAGGTCAGCAACGAAAAGGAATAGAAGGATTCCAAAGCAACATTGGGTCTTTTTTTTTTTTTTTAAAGATTTTATTTATTTATTTGAGACAGAGAGAATGAGATACAGAGAGCATGAGAGGGAGGAGGGTCAGAGGGAGAAGCAGACTCCCCGCCGAGCAGGGAGCCCGATGCGGGACTCGATCCCGGGACTCCAGGATCATGACCTGAGCCGAAGGCAGTCGCTTAACCAACTGAGCCACCCAGG
>NW_028071937.1:0-7754 GCF_054177405.1 Leptonychotes weddellii | reverse complement strand
TGAGAGACTATGGACCTGAGAAACAAACAGGGTTTTAGAGGGGAGGGGGGAGGGGGGATTGGTTAGCCCGGTGATGGGTATTAAGGAGGGCACGTACTGCATGGAGCACTGGGTGTTATACGAAAACAATGGATCGTGGATCACTACATCAAAAACTAATGATGTATTGTATGGTGACTAACATAACATAATAAAATTTTAAAAAATGAATTATTGATACACACAGAATCTTGGATAAATCTCCAAGAGAGGCAGATGAAAGAAATCAGACTCAAAAAGTTATATACTGTCCATTTCTATGGCATTCTTGATGAAAACAATAATGACATTGAACAGATTGAAGGTTGCCAGAGGTTAGGAGTGGGGAACATGGGATTACAAAGGGATAGCAATGAGAGGGTTTTATGGGGTGATGGAACTGTTCTGCGTCCTGCATGGAGTGGTGGTTACAGGAATCTGTGTATGTTTTAATTAATTAATTAATTTAGAGAGAGTGGGGGGAGGGGCAGAAGGAGAGAGGGAGAGAGAGAATCTTAAGCAGGTTCAATGCCCAGCATGGAGCCCAACATGGGGCTCAATCTCATGACCCCGAGATCATGATGCAAGCCAAAATCGAGTTGGATACTTAACCGACTGACCCACCCAGGCACCCCTCTATATATGTTTTAATAGCCATAGAACTGTACAACCAGCAGAAGTCAATTTTACTGCGTGTAAATAAAAAATAGAAAATATTTGGCAACTATAGAGTGGGAGAAAAGATTTTGCAATATATATGTCTATATAAAAGAACTGGTGTTCAGACTATATGAGGAGCTCATACAACTCAATAAAAAGAAGACACCTCAATAAAAAATGGACAAAGCATGTGAACAAATACTTCAAAAAGGAAGATATTGGCATGACCAATAAGCATATGAGAAAGTGACCAATGCCGGTAGTTATCAGGGAAATGCAGAATAAAATCATATTTGGAGATGTGTGCACACCCACTAGAGGAATTCATTAGAATGCTTAAAATTTAAAAGACAGTCGATGTTAAATGCCAGTGAGGACACAGAGGGCAAAGTTCACAGGGATGCTGATAAATGTAAATGGTACAACCACTTTAAAGATTTTATTTATTTATGTGACAGAGAAAGACACAGCGAGAGAGGGAACACAAGCATGGGGAATGGCAGAGGGAGAAGCAGGCTTCCCGCGGAGCTGGGAGCCCGATGCGGGGTTCGATCCCAGGACCCTGGGATCATGACCTGAGCTGAAGGCAGACGCTTAACGACTGAGCCACCCAGGGGCCCCGTACAACCACTTTAGAAAGCAGTTTGCTAATTTCTCAGAGAATAAACGTACGCTCTGACACAGCAGGTCCACTCCCAGCCTTTCCCTCGAGGGGAATCATCATACGTGTCCACAGAAGACTTGCACCAGAGTGGTAATGGCAACTTTATTCGTCATTGCCCCAAGCTGGAAGCAACCCAAATGTCCATCAAAATACAACAGATAAAGAAACTGAGGCAAATTCATACAACACAATAAAACTTGGCCATGACAATGCATAACTATCGATGCCCACAATAGAGCTAGAGAAACGCTGCTTGAAGTGGAAGAAGCCAGGTGCATAGAGCACCTTCTATAGGATCCCATGTATTTGGAGTTAAACCAATATGGTGATAGAGGTCAGGATAATTTGGTTGCTTGAGTGGGTGGGAGGGCAGGCATTGTCTGGCAAGGAGAACAAGGGAACTTTCTGAGCTGACGGAAATGTTCTATATCTTCCAATAGGGATGTGGATTATACACGTGCATGTACTTACCAAAACTCATCCATCCAAACATATACTTATGTACCTTTTGTTATATGCAAATTATGGCCCCACTAAAATAAAATGAAACATGTGCCTATGGGGAAGATGGCCTTAAGGATGTAGGGAGGTGGGCTGATACTACAGTAACTATATACACAGGGGCCTTGTCTGGACTTAGCATGCCAAGGCGCCCAGCCCTGAGTGCCATCCAACTGTTCCCCAGCTCCCTTCCCAAGCTTGATCTCACCCCTGCCCCAATGCCATCCTTCTTCCCTGCTCGCAAGAGCATGTAGCATCAGGCCCTCATTGTAGTTGCTTCTTCTAAGGGGCTGGGAAGCTTGGGAAGGGGGTAAGGTGGTGTGCAGGGGGTGGGGAAGGGGCACGGTGGGGGAGGGGAAGAGGGCCTCCACCTGCTCCCTTGGTTTGGCTTCTGGCTGCCCTGAAGATGAGCTCTAAACCCAGGTAGCTGCCAGGAGCCCCAGGACCTGCTCAAAGGGGTCTATGGATGCCCTTGAGAATAATTCTGCAGGTGCAGGGGGAGAGAGAGGTGGCATTTTCCTCCCTCTGCATTCGTATCACCCCATTTTTGTTTTTTAAATATGATTTTTACCCTTAAACTCCAGAGGCTCAGAAAGGCATCCCTGTCTCAGGAGCTTACCATTCTGAGGTTCCCCACACCTGCCTACCCCCGCTCTGCATGCACAGAGCCTGTAACGGAGAGGTCTTCCTTATCCCTTTAGAGGAAAAAAAAAAAAGCAAAGGAATGCATTTTTTCCTTCCCCCTTCTCCTTCTGCTCTACTGACCTTTTGCTTAGCTTTTTGCTAATGTCATTTTCACTCTTGGTTGGGCTTTCTCGACAGTAAGGAAGACTTCTTTATGAAGCCGCGGTGATAAACTAGGGTCACGCATTCAGTCACATCGAGGAAAGCACTTCATCAGCTCCTATTTCAATATCAAATACCTCTAATCTAATCAGGAAAACAGCAAAACTCTGCAAAGTGCCCTTGTTAATCCTGTCACTTACTACCTCACCAGATTTTGAAAAATGCAGTTTAATTAGCAAAATAAAAGAACTTAATCTTTCTCTATATTATTCACACAAGTAAAAATATATGCGTTGGATGAAGATAAAAATAAATTGCATAAGGGCTCCTAACCAGGCAGGGGTCGGGGAGGGAGGAGGGAATCACCCTGATCTTGGGGATGAAACAAACTCTAGTCTTTCTTAAGGCATCATCAGAACTGTGCAGAGTTTTCTCCATAAATATTTCACACATACTTGATATAAGGAAGAACAAATTTTTAGGGTAAAAGGTGTTTTTAATACAGAGGAATACAGTCCCTCTTTCAGATTATAGATTTTGTCACCTGTAATAGGGCTCAGCAAAGCTGACATGTGGATTTTAATAAAAATTTAAGAAGTCAACAGGCAGAGTTTTCCCCAATATTTTTTTTTAAAAAAGGAATTAAAATCCCATTTTAAAAGGTGATTGCAACAAGGAAAAACAATATGAATTTTTTTTTTTTGGTCTTTCCTTTTTACCTCTAGCCACTTCTACCTTTTCCATATTCATAAAATGTATATGGAGCTAATTTTGAATGTGCCCTTTATGACTATGTCACACTCATAATATTGCCATGTTCCAAAGGCGTAATTAAAGATTTACCTAGATTTATGAGGCTTTATCATTATCAATAGGGTTAAGGAATGCCGGGGAGGCACATTGTTGGAAGATTTTGCTCAGCAGTTTCTTGAGCAGTGAGAGTACTGGTATTACTTTAGTGCTCAAAAAAATGACTGTTCGGCACTAATATATGGCCCTTTATTAGAAAGGGAACACCAAAGACACTTCAGTCAAAACACTTCAGTGGCCTGCCCACCTCTTCCTTTTGGGAGATGGACTCGGGGAGAAGGCAAAACATCTTGCTCATCAGAATGCTCGAGATGGAAACATCAGCTTCCTCCGGCAGCAGGTAGCTGGCCTCCTGGATCCCCTTAATAAAGGCTGAGCCATATTAAGATGGACCAGTGTGCCTGAAGACTGACACAGCCCCTCACCCAGCCCTCCGGAAACCAGGGCCGGCCTGGCTCTTTGCCACTCCCCATTTATCCAGCGAGGCACACTCCAGCTGTGCCTGGTTCTCATCCTGCAGTCTTTCCATGGCCTTCCCGGTTTACAGCCCGGCAATTCTGCGGAAAAGCGGGTTGCAGTCGCCGAGCCAGCAGTGATGCTTTCTTGCTGTATCCAGCTCGCATTTCATTTTCTCATTCCCAGGGCAGTCTCTCCATCCAGAGCAAGGGCAAGCCACTTCTTTTGCGACATATTTTTCACAAGGCAAATGAGCAGGCCCAGGCTGCATGGCATGGCACCCTGTCTTCAGGCTGGGTAAGGAAAAGGCATGTGTTGGAGGCGCTGTCATTCTGACAACACCTGGCCTGTGGTGACGGCTAGCGTCTCCTGTCCTCTATTGGCCTCTGCGGACGCTGCTTCCTTCTTCCTCGTTCCTACTTGTATGAGTCAGAGTTTGGCTCTCCAAAGAAAGACAACCGATAGGATAAAGATAGATGATGGTTGATAGAGAGATAGATAGATAGATGGATGGATAGATAGATGGATAGATGGATAGATAGATGGATAGATAGATGGATAGTTAGATGGATAGATGATAGACAGATGATGGATGGTAGGTAGATGCAGACATACATGCATGCACGTGCACACACACACACACGCATCATACACATACATAGATTTATTTTGAAGAATTGGTTCACGTGATTGTAGAGTCTAGCAGGTCCAAAATTTGCAGGGCCTGGCGACAGGCTGGAGATCCAGGGAGGAGCTGACACTGTCGTTCAAGTCTGAAGGCAGTCTGTTGGCAAAGGAAGGCCTTTCTTAAGGCCTTCAACTAATGGGATGAGGTGCATCCACACTATGGAGGCAATCTGCTTTACTCAGGCTCTACCGATTTAAATGTTAATCCCCTCCAAAAAGTAACCTTCACTGCAACATCCAGGCATGTTTGACTAAATACACGGGCACGGTGGCCTCCCCAGGTGGACACACGCCATCAACCATCACACTTCCTGTTGTTGGAGCTGTTGAGTTTTGCCTCACTTGCTCTCCACAAAGAGATTCTTACACATGCATTATTTGTCTACGATATAACCTGAACTTCCATGGTGACATCTGATACATGGTGGCCTCGCTGTCATTTGGGTTAAAACATAGAGAAACTTCTGGCTGCCAAGGAAGGCAGTTCGAAGAGAAAGTTGATGAATGCCTGGCATCACAAGCCAAGGCCGGCTTTGCCTTTCCTTCAGAGGACCTCTGCTTGATAATGCCTCCTTTGGAAGGACCTGGAATGAGGCTCTTGGGTAGGGGGTGGGGTTTAGGATCAACCCTTCCTGGGCCCTTCCTAGAGTTTGGATTCCTCCTATGGGCTCTGTGTTCTTGTGTGACCTCTACTTCAGCAATGTTGTGTGCACATGCATAAGGCACTTTGTGTCTCCCCCCTTCCCAAGGCAGGCTTCAGTTGGACACCACTGAGAGGAGCTTGAAGACTAGTTTCTGGGTGATTCAATTCTGTCTGTGGTCTTGAGTTTGGCAGGTAATCCCACACACTCTCGCCTTTAGCTGGAGACACAGTGCTGGTGCTGGGGTGATTATTTGAGGTGTTGACCCAGCTTGAACCCAACCCTCTCCAAAAGCCTCTGGAGAAGTCTGTTCCATCTGAGGTCCCTGCGCCAATTTGGGGTAGATCCTGATGGCGCTCACGCTGGGGATATCGCCAAGTCCACATCCCACACTGAATACATTACTAAGATTATTTTATCTTTATCAGGAGCCTGTGGCTATCAAGACTGTTTGTTATTCCACACGGTAGCAATGGTGGTCTGGAGTGGTAATGACAGATGCTGAATTTGCCTGCCATGGAGGTGACAAGAGGGACAGGAATTTTGGTGGCGCTGGCCATGGCTCCAGCTCCTTCTGGCTTCTTTTTGGAGTCTGGCGTGTAGCTGCCCCCTCGGCCTGGCACAGGAGAGAAGGCTCCTTATCGACATTACTTATTCAGTTGGAGCATCCATGGGGAGGTGGCCAATGTCGCACTTAAAGGCATTGGCTGAAGAAACGGTAAAATAAATAAATAACCAGAAAGAGGACAAGGCCCCTTCCCGGGTTTCCCGGTCTGGGGCTACATCTCCACCTCCCAAGTCCTTTTCCTTGTGTGTTTCTGCCCTCCGTCAGGGAGCACACCAACAAAACACAAATTCCATCAGTGGGAGGCCGGGTGGTTATGCCCACACTTCTGCTTAGCATGGCGCCCCCTCCTGGAAGGTCACTTCGATCTAGCTCCCGGTGTCGAGCGGGCCCTCTGTTCTCACTCCCAAGCTGCTCAAAGGGCTCTCTCTCCCCTCACCCGGCCCCAGATGTCAGTCCCTGCAGAGGGATTCAGACAGGGAGGAAGCCCAGGGGTGAGGCTTCCCAGCACCTAAAACACAGAATCCACCCCCCCCCCAATTTGCTGTTGCCCATGTCAATCCTTGTGAGGGTAGGAAAAGGCCTTAAAGCCACGGAATGCTGGGTGGCTCTTGTATCACTCTAAATTATGACACCTTCTTGTTCTCAAAAATGGCCACTGCACATAGAAGATAAACCAGGACAAGATGAGGGAATGCAGTGCGGTTCTGCTTGGTTCTTTAGAAACTGATAAGTGGCTTTAAATCTCTCCTATCCAGGGTAGTTAAAACCTCAGTATCAAACTGGAGAGCCACATGTCTTGCCGTGTCATCTCTCACCCTAATGAGCTCTGGGAATGGACGACCCGGGATTCGCCACCAAGCGGCTTGTCATATATGTTCTGCATATAGTGAAATTAGGGGGCGAGATGACAAGAAGGTGACATAGCTCAACTTATTTTTTAAATTGCTTACCTTTATCAGTCTACGGAGCAGGTTGTGGTGGTATACACAGAATTACATGCCAGCCCCAACGGGAACCTCTGCACAGGGGAATGGTCAGATAAGACGACAGCCCTGAGCGGGAGCAAAATGGCCTGACCACGGTTATCATTGGAGCGACAGCAATTCTGTCAAAGCGTCCAGCTCTCACTTTCAGTATCATGCACGTGCAAGAGAAGGAACATCTGTGGCATGCCCAGCAATATGTTTTAGCAACGTTTTTTGAGACCAAAATTAACATTAACAGGAAGACAGGTTTGTGTTTCTCTGTATTTTCACTTATTAACACAACAATCTGAAGGTGATTAGCAATTCTGCACTATGTTGGGGCTGCGGGTTTCCATGTGCTGCACTGAGGCGTCACACAGACATCCTCACTCTTAGCTCAGAGTTTGGGCTTGGGCAAATTTCAGGGAACCAAATAGCTCTGAAAGGCTTGGGTATTTTTCAGTCCGTGTTTAGACATGAGGAAACATGTACTAGAGAAAACAGAAACGCCACAGTGCCACGGTGTTGGCTCTTCTCCAATATTTGCTAAGTGCCTACGATGAGCTGGGCTCTGTAGAGAGCAGGTGTGAGGCCCGGAGCTTACTCTTTATGACCTGTTGTCATGGAGTCCCTCTTTATTCATTCGCTCACTCGTTCATTCATTCACTCATTCATCATCATTGGTGTAGCAACTCCTGAGTGGCAGTTACTCTGCTAGATGTTATCAAGCGCTGAGTTAGAGTGGGATGCAGATATCAAGCTTACTGAGCGGGTCTCAAAGAGAAGTAATAAGATAAGCAGATTCACACATGACTGCGACCCAAGTCACTAGGACCAGGGGCTTTGCCAAACCATGTGTTTGTGGGGAGGCCCAGTGGAGCTGAGGATAATTCTGGCTGTTGATCCACATGTAGATCTTTCAAGTCTCCAAGAATCTCTACTGTCTTATCTTATTGGGCTGGTGTGAAGATTAAAAGACCTTAATATAGTGAGTGGCC
>NW_028071936.1:0-382 GCF_054177405.1 Leptonychotes weddellii | reverse complement strand
TTATGGCTAGTGGCCCTGAGTGCAGCTGGGACCAAGAGTGACAGAAATGCTTAGCAGGGAGGGGGTGGCAATTTGATTCTCCGAAGACTGGAGACCTCATAGGATCCTAGTCAGGTTTCTTGTTCATCTTACTTCTCAGTGGAATAAGACCTGACATTCACATTCTATTCATGAACACACAGAGCAAAATTTGCTTGCCCTTGGATTCAAAGGCCCAGAAAAATGCCTCGAAAACCTCAGTCTAGCCACTTGGAGATTGTGTTTGTGTCTATACCAGCCCCCACAGCCACCCTCCACTTCCTCCTAGCCTAGGAACAGTGGCAAATCTGCCTGGAGGACTCTACAGGGACAGGGAAGAGGAACTGGATTTGGTGTCCTTTGC
>NW_028071935.1:0-382 GCF_054177405.1 Leptonychotes weddellii | reverse complement strand
TGTTAGAAGAAAGTGCCTCCCAAAATTTTAAAGAAAGAATAACTTATATATGTACAAAAGTAAATGTAAATACAATGAAGGGATGGAATATGACTGTAAAGATGAAAATTATAAAAGATTTTATAAAAGGAATTGGTAAGATAAGAAGACACTAGAGATTTAGGGTATATTTTGGTCCGTTAGAAGAAACTGTATCCCAAAATTTTAAAGAGAGAACAACTTATATATATATACCAAAAATAAGGTTAACTACTATGAAGGGATAGAATATGACTCTTCAAGAAAGTGGTCGCTTTTCTGTTCAGAGAGTTGCTGCTATTCTTGTCTTCGATTTCCTGTTAAGTTCGTAGGTATTCAGGATGGTTTGATCCCTATCTAGCTG
>NW_028071934.1:0-382 GCF_054177405.1 Leptonychotes weddellii | reverse complement strand
TTATGGCTAGTGGCCCTGAGTGCAGCTGGGACCAAGAGTGACAGAAATGCTTAGCAGGGAGGGGGTGGCAATTTGATTCTCCGAAGACTGGAGACCTCATAGGATCCTAGTCAGGTTTCTTGTTCATCTTACTTCTCAGTGGAATAAGACCTGACATTCACATTCTATTCATGAACACACAGGGCAAAATTTGCTTGCCCTTGGATTCAAAGGCCCAGAAAAATGCCTCGAAAACCTCAGTCTAGCCACTTGGAGATTGTGTTTGTGTCTATACCAGCCCCCACAGCCACCCTCCACTTCCTCCTAGCCTAGGAACAGTGGCAAATCTGCCTGGAGGACTCTACAGGGACAGGGAAGAGGAACTGGATTTGGTGTCCTTTGC
>NW_028071933.1:0-382 GCF_054177405.1 Leptonychotes weddellii | reverse complement strand
GCGCCTGGGTGGCTCAGTTGGTTAAGCGACTGCCTTCGGCTCAGGTCATGATCCTGGAGTCCCGGGATCGAGTCCCGCATCGGGCTCCCTGCTCGGCAGGGAGTCTGCTTCTCCCTCTGACCCTCCCCCCTCTCATGTGCTCTCTCTCATTCTCTCTCTCTCAAATAAATAAATAAAATCTTTAAAAAAAAAAAAAAAGCTATAGTCATCAAAACAATATGGTACTGGCACCAAAATAGACACATTGATCAATGGAACTGAAAAGAGCCCAGAAATAAACCCTTGCTTATTTGGCCAACTAATCTCGGACAAAACAGGAAAGAATATGCAATGGGGAAAAGACAGTCTCTTCAGCAAATGGTGCTGGGAAAACTGGACAGCT
>NW_028071932.1:0-382 GCF_054177405.1 Leptonychotes weddellii | reverse complement strand
GAAGGGGGAAATCGGAGACGGAGACAAACCATGAGAGACTATGGACTCTGAGAAACAAACTGAGGGTTCTAGAGGGGAGGGGTGTGGGGGGATGGGTTAGCGTGGTGATGGGTATTAAAGAGGGCACGTATTGAATGGAGCACTGGGTGTTATATGCAAACAATGAATCATGGAACACTACAACAAAAACTAATGATGTAATGTATGGTGATTAACATAACATAATAAAATATAATTAAAAGAAACCTTTTTTTAAATTAAAAAAATAAAACTTAAGAAAGCACCTATGCTGGCGCCTTGATCCTGGTTGTCCAGTCTCCAGCACTAAGCAAATAAATTTCTGTTGTTTAAGCCACCCAGTCTGTGGTATTTTTTCTATGGT
>NW_028071931.1:0-382 GCF_054177405.1 Leptonychotes weddellii | reverse complement strand
GATATTGAAAATGCTCGGGGTGCCTAGGTGGCTCAGTCAGTTAGGTGTCTGCCTTCGGCTCAGGTCATGATTCCAGGGTCCTGGGATTGAGCCCCATGTTGGGCTCCCTGCACAGCAGCGAGTCTGCTTCTCCCTTTCCCTCTGCCCACCCCCCACACTTGTGTGCTCTCTCTCTCTCTTTCAAATAATAAAAAAAAAAATCTCTTTTTATTTATTTTTTATTTTTTTATTTTTTAAGATTTTATTTATTTATTTGAGAGAGAGAGAATGAGAGAGAGCAAGCACATGAGAGGGGGGAGGGTCAGAGGGAGAAGCAGACTCCCTGCCGAGCAGGGAGCCCGATGCGGGACTCGATCTAGGGACTCCAGGATCATGACCTGAG
>NW_028071930.1:0-382 GCF_054177405.1 Leptonychotes weddellii | reverse complement strand
GTTTCATGAGACACAAATCACTCCTGGTGTCTATAGCTCTAAATTTTGTAAGATTTAACCTCAGTCATCTAAGAAGACAGCTCCAAATTTGCTTGGAAAAGTTACTTTGAATTGCTTGAGATGGTGAAACTAAAAAGGTCCTGGTGCACCAGGTGGGTTCAGAATACAAACATGATAAAAGTTAAAAAAAAAAAAAAGTTATTCGGTGTGGGGAGAGAAGGAAAATGTGGGTTGGAATTGGGAGGGGAAAAAAAAGTAAATCAAGCCCACAGTTTACTACTTTCAAGTTGGATGTTCTATTTTCTACTCAAACTTACCCATTTATTTTATACCCTATGGTTTAAATGTGTAAGCTCTGTCAATGGTTACTCTGGAGGTTTCT
>NW_028071929.1:0-382 GCF_054177405.1 Leptonychotes weddellii | reverse complement strand
TCCTATTAGTTTTGTGAAGTAGAGAGAGGAACTCAGAGACTTCTCACTGTATTTTCTATCTATAATCTGTAATAATCTATATAACCTATATTCTGTAAGGCTGCTGATACTGCAGATAGATATATAGATATAGATATATAGATATAATGTTCTTAAATCAATTTGGGCTTTAACTGCATTTTCTTTTTTTTTTTTTTTTAAAGATTTTATTTATTTATTTGAGAGAGAGAGAATGAGAGACAGAGAGCATGAGAGGGAGGAGGGTCAGAGGGAGAAGCAGACTCCCTGCCGAGCAGGGAGCCCGATGCGGGACTCGATCCAGGGACTCCAGGATCATGACCTGAGCCGAAGGCAGTCGCTTAACCAACTGAGCCACCCAGGC
>NW_028071928.1:0-382 GCF_054177405.1 Leptonychotes weddellii | reverse complement strand
TCCATCTGCAGCCCACAGCTCACTCACCAGCTCCTTGAGGCTGATGGTGGCCCCAGACCAACCTGGCCTTGAATAGAAAGCCCTTCAAGATCGGGCTGGGATCAGAACTGACTACTGGACTTCTCTGCTAATCTCTAAGTATTCCAGTGTCAAAGCTACCAACTTCCACCCCATCAACATCAAAAAAAAAAAAAAAAAAAAGACCTCCTCTCTTATCTCTATCCACATAGTGGGCCCCACTGCATACTCACGGTCTCTTGGTCCCCATTCCACTGACCTGTTTAGTCTCTGAACTCTAAGCTTGGGCGGGGGGCAGGGAGAAGGACGTGCCACCTGCTTATGCGCAAACCCTCCCTCTCCTGGGAGTGAAGTATTGACCTGC
>NW_028071927.1:0-382 GCF_054177405.1 Leptonychotes weddellii | reverse complement strand
TTCTGCACTTTAAATGCTTGATTTTCTCTCAAGTATGAGCTCAATGTGACCTCGTCCATAAAAGTTCCTGGACTGTTCTGTCTGGAATATTTTATTTTATTTTGTTAATATTTATTTATTTATTTATTTTGAGAGAGAGAGAGAGAGAGACAGTGGCGGGGGAAGGGTAGAGGGAGAGGGAGTCTTTTTTTTTTTTTTTAAAGATTTTATTTATTTATTTGAGAGAGAGAGAATGAGAGACAGAGAGCACGAGAGGGAAGAGGGCAGAGGGAGAAGCAGACCCCCTGCTGAGCAGGGAGCCCGATGTGGGACTCGATCCCGGGACTCCAGGATCATGACCTGAGCCGAAGGCAGTCGCTTAACCAACTGAGCCACCCAGGCG
>NW_028071926.1:0-7757 GCF_054177405.1 Leptonychotes weddellii | reverse complement strand
AGTAACACCTGCGTAATATCCTGAGGCCCTCTATCAGCTCTCTTCCAGTGCCGCCCCCCCCCGCCCCCACCTGACAGCACCCTGTCCCTAAAGGCACATTTAAAGCAGAAGATGCCAGCCCTGCAATGGCTTCCGGGTTAGGGTAGGAGGGACCTGTCTGGGGCGGACCTATGAAAGCCTTGGAGTGCACTGAGGTCAGCGTTCCTGGAGCCAATCAGTATGGAGGCGCTTGGAGCTCTCCAAGGTCCTAACCAGCGGGAACTCCCAGAATATTGCAGTCACTTTAGTATGGCTCTCACTCCAGTTGCATTGTTTTAGAATTGGATTGTGGTTACCACATGTAAACCAAGAACAAATATCGGGAAAAATAACCACATTTGGGATCAGGCAGACCTGGATTAAGACCTGTAACCAGCTGGTGACCTTAACTACTTAAACCTCCATTTTCCTCATCTGTAAAATGGGGATGGTGATGCCTGTTTCGGATTGACCATGTGAGTTAATGTGCTAAAGCACTGAAAGATCCTAATGCAGTGCCAGACAAATACAGATGTTCATTAAATAGGTGTTTCTCTGCCCAGGCAGTGAACTCTCAGAGAAGTCTACTGTTAAGTTGGAATTTTGGCTAGGAGAGTATGGCCACTAGGGTCCCTCAGACCTGTTCAAATCCCAGCTGTTTCTTCCTGGCTGTGTGAGTGATTAAGCCACTCTAAGTTCCAGTTTCCTCACCTGTAACATGGGGCTAATCTTTCCTGCTTAATAGGGTCTAATAGCTAGAATAATAGCTAGTAAGCACTCAACAAAAACTTGTGGATTTAGATTGAATTTTTAGGTGACCTTCCTTTCCTTTTCTTTTTAAAATAGAATTGAATTTGAAATCCATCTCTAACCTGACAGCAGGTTTATGGTGTTAACCTGAACCCCATTAAAAGCCAGTAAATGAAAGCAAATGGTTGTGTTCCAGTGTGACAGTGTGAAATGAAATGCAAATTGTCCTGTGTTTAAGTTGATCAGATATAACCACTGTGGGAACACCATAATTCTTAGGAGGAGTCTAAGGTGCATGGCCATCAATGTTTCATGGTCATGATCCCAAGAGAAAGACCTGCTCTCAAAAGGGACAGGGCCCTTGGGGTTTAAGAGGGAAGATGTCCACGAGGTTTGTTGCTAAAATTTTCATACTCATAGGGGAAGAAAAATAAAGTAGTGTGCCTTTGAGTACCTGAACCTTTTTCAACAGAAAAGAACAAAGTGGGATTGGACAGAGTCCCTGTGAGACAAAGAGGAAAGCACATGGATATGAGAGTCACCCAAGCTTGACTTCCACTGCCTGCTCTACCCACTTAGCTGGGTGACTTTATTTATGTTTAAATTTTAATTATGGAAGAATTTCAAACATACCAAAATTGTATGGTAAAGCCTTGTATACTCATTACCCAGCTTCAATAATTATCATCCATTGGTTAATCTTGTCTCATCTCTCCCCAATCCATTTCCCTCTCTCTTGTATTTTAGTGAAGCAAATCAGCTGAGCCCAGTTTCTTTATCTGTAAATCAGGGATGATAGTAGCATCAAAAGCACAGGGGGTCTGGGAAAATGAAGAAAGAAAGAAAATCTTGACTTGGTTGTTCTCAGGGTCTGAGTTCCCTCTTCTTCCAGCCACCCACCCGGTTAAGGCTTGGATCAACACGACTTGGGCCTCAGATTCTCTTCTCTGTGTTGGGGTTCTCTGACCTGCCTCCCACTCAAATTTGACCTCAGTATGACCTCACCTTCTGAAATTTGGCCCCCATTATTCTAGTAGCTCCTCACCTTTGGGAGTTGAGGTTGTTCCTCAAATTCTTTGGTCTACCCAGATACAGAAATGATAAAAATGCCATAGATTTTGAGGTCAGTAAAGGTGGGTTTCTAGCACACTAGTTAAATGGCCTTCCCCAGTGCAGCCTTCAGCTTCTTCATCTGGAATAGTACCAAGTTCATGTCATGGGGTGTTTTGCAGAATTTAAGCTGTGAGGACTGTTGCAATGCCTGATGTTCTTCTATTCATCCCCTTTAGAGTGAGCATTGTAGAAGGAGATTGTAGACATCAAGGAAAACAGAGAAATGGATCAAGAGGAGAAGCCAGAGATCAAAAGAGTGTATGTTTTTAAGATGGCAGAGCACAGCTTACTTGAAGCTGATGGGAATGATCCAGTAGAGAGGAAACAAAAGGGAAGATTGAGGGGGCCTGGGGTACCCACTGGAATAAATTCTTGTGTGTGACTTCACTACCAGTGGGACCTTGGTCACAGAGGTCTTGGAGACCAGCAGGTGTGTTTGAACCTTATCCTGAAATCTGTGGGTCCATTGGAGAACTTTGAGCAGGAGGTAACATGGTCATGCCTGCTATGTGGAGAATAGATTGGTGAGGGCAAACCTGCTTCAGGAGACCCATTGAGGGGGTTTGGAGAATATTCAAGTGAAGGGCACTGTATCTACTCCTCATTGAATCCCCAGTACCTGGCATATCCTGGGGATTCAGTTAATCATTCATGGAAGGAGCATGTGCTCAGATAAAGAATATGTAGACCAGAATTTGTAAACTCACATGCTTGTAGGAACTGAGCAGGTGGTAAAATAAGGGAAGGGGGACAGATGTGATGCAATGTGGCAATCTAGAGGCACATGCCCCCTCTAAAAATCTCAACAGCTATTCAACCCCAGCCCACTGCTGCCCTGCAGACCCAGTGTTGCCAGAATTTTCAAGAGGATCCAGAAGCCTAGATTCTTATGTGACTCACCCAATCTTTAAACTGGAGTGATCCAAAAGAAATATAATTCGTGCCACAAAGGGAATTTTACATTTTCTAATAGCCACATTAAAAGAAATAAAATGAAACAGGCAAAATTGATTTTAATGATATATTTTAGTTAACCAAATATATCCAAAGTATTAGTTCAACTTATAATCGATTTGAAAAAAATGAGAAATTTTATATCTTCTTTTTTTCATCCTGAGCCTTTGAAATTTGGTGTGTATTTTACACTTAGAGCACATCTGAGGTAGGACTAGTTACATTTCAGGGGCTCAGTAGCTATATGTGGCTCACAGCTACCTTCTTGGACAGCACAACTTGAACATTGGCTCTGATTTTTTTAAAACACAGTGAGGATTCTATTCCACTGATCTATATGTCTGTTGCTTTGACATAATCACTCTATCTTCATTACTGTAGCTTTATAGTAAGTTTTAAAGTTGTGAAGAGTAAGTCCTCCAATTTTATTCTCATTTATTCAAGATTGTTTTGGCTACTCTGGGTCCCTTGTATGTTCATATGAATTTTAGCATCAGCTTGTTAATATGTGCTCCCCTCTTCTATCCCCCACGAAAAAAGCCAGCAAAGATTTGATAGGGATTGCATCAGATCTGTTTACCAATTTGCCATCCTAACAATATTAAATCTTCCAATCAATGAAAATAAAAAAGAAAGAAAATGTAGAGTGCCTAATTGCTGAAAATTATCAAGGATGCTCATGGGAAAAATGGGGACTAGTTAAGTGTTAGTGAGTGAAATCATGCAAGTGCAAAACAGTTAATAGAGCACACCTGAGACCACTGTCCTCAGAAAGCCCTGCTTGTAAGATTGGCCCTTCACCGGGATCTGAGAACTTCGATTTCGGGAGGGTTCCCTCCGTTCCCTGATAAGAATGGCTCCCTGTGCCTAAACTGTGCTATAATATGGTTCATGCTGAGCACATGCTTTCCTTCTAGGAATCTGGAATTTGGGGACGAGCCACACAGAGGTGCCTACGTGACTTGCCCATAGTGAAAGCCCTGGGCACTGAGTCTCTAAAGAGACTAGACGGTCAGGGCACCTGGGTGGCTCAGTTGGTTGAGCATCTGACTCTTGATTTCAGGTCATGATCTCCGGATCATGGGATCAAGCTGTGTGTGGGGCTCCAGGCTCAGGGGAGTGTCTGCTTAAGATTTTCTCTCTCCCTCTCCCTTTACCCCTCCCCCTGTTTGACCATGCATGCTCTCTCTCTCTCAAATAAATGAATAAATCTTTAAAAAAAATAAATTTTTTTAAAATTTAAATTTAAAATTTAAAAAATAAATTTAAATAAAATTTAAAAAAAAAAGAGCCTACCTAGTCGACAACCTTTAAAAATAATCAATCAATCAATCAATTCCAGTGAGGGTCAAAGAGAAGATGGCTCCAGTACCCAACTTGTGGGTCCTAGAGTAGAGAAACTTGCCTGCAGCCCAGTCAGACCTCCTGATTGGCATTCCTGTACTCAGGCCTAGCTGGCATCACCCCCTTTCTCACCTCCTGGCTGAGCTGCCTGCCAAGGAGCAACACCAGGGATAACGAGGTGCTTTTTAGCTTCCAACAGGAAGCCCTTCTTGTCTGGTGTCACCACTCCACAGCTTGTGAAGTGTGGGGACCAGGAGGAAGGAGTCCAGGATCTAAGCCTTCATGTCAGCAGACATGGACAGCTGGTCATTGAAACCTGGTCCTCAGTCCCCAAGTCTAAGGCACCCATGCTTCAGACCTTCCTTCCTGAGGCCAAAGTTGTGAGCATAGCTGCTCCTCCCTCAGCTCCAACTACTTCAGCTGGGGAGGAAGGATGCACTGGGGGCTCTGGCAGGAGGACCCATTGCTCCCATGGCCCTGGGCAGCTGCTGAGGAAAGTCCCATGCTAATGATGGGGCATAGTGGATCCAAGAACAACTCTGCCCTGCTTCTCCACCTTGGGAGAAAATGTTGGGCTGCTAGGCAGGGGGAGGTGAGGACCCATCAGTGCTGGGCAATCCAGAGAAGGAAGGAATAGTCCAGAGGGTGCTCCTAGAGCTTTCAGCAGGCCGAGAACATTTTAGAAGGGTTTTTTGGGGATCTTTTTAAAAATTAAGGTATAATTTTTAGACAGTAAAATTCGTTCTTTTTAGTGTACAGTTCTGTGAGTTTGGACAAATGCATACAGTTATGTAACCATCACTCTAATCAAAGTATAGAGCAGTTCCATCACCCCTAAAGCATCCCCTCATCACTTGGTAGTCAACCTCTTCCCTTCCCCCAAGTCACTGGCAACCAACTCTAGATTTGCCTTTTCCATTTCACTGTCTGGATGGAATCATGCAGTACATAATCTGTGTATCTGGCTTCTTCCCCTGCACTTCATGCACTCAAGATTCTGCCACATGTACCCATAGTTCCTTCCTTTTCATTGCTGAGGAGTATTCCATAGTAAGGATGCTCCTGAGTTAACTTCCCCGGTTATTTGGTCATCTCTTGAGAGGCATTAGGTTTGTTTTCAGTTTTGGGAACTATGAATAAAGCCACCTTATTCTTGGATGAACATGAGTTTTTATTTCCCCTGGGTAAATACACAAGAGTGGTATTGCTGGGGTGTATGGTAGGTGTATGTCTGATTTTATAGGAAACTGCCCAGCTCTGTTTCCGAGTGGGTGTCTCAGTTTGCATTCCCACCAGCAATGGATGGGAGCCCCAGTTATTCCAAATCCTCAGCAGCACCTGATATGTTGTTGTTGCACTTCTACCTCTACTCTAGCACGTCCCTCATGACAGTCACCTCTTAGCCCGTCCACCTCCTTTGATGGTCTGTAAGTCCCCAAGGGGCTGTGCCCTAGTCACTTCTGTATCTCCAGGCCTAGGACACACCCAGAAAAGAGCAAGGCAGCAAGTGTTTGAGCTTCTGCTGCAAGGCTCTCTTGCTCACTGGTCCCTGAGGGACTTCTAGTCTTCCTTAGACTCCAGCAGCCTCTCTGGATCACTCTTCTTATCCCCCAGAAAGGGAGCTGCTTGCAAATGGGGGTGGCCAGAAGTCAGAGGACTGGGCCAGACTTACACAGCTCTGCCAGCTGCAGCCACAAAGGGGGCCCATCCTGGCCATCCCAACCCCCAGATCCTCCCAAGGACTGACATCTCAAAGCCAGGTGCACACTCACCCCCAGGTCTGTGGGATTTGTTCCCTCCTTGTTGCCCCAACTCATGCCCAAAAGTCAGGGTCTGGGACATGCTAGTGACTCCCAATTCCTCCAGGCTCATGAGGTACTGCTGGTCACGGACGACTCGTTGGGAATCCAGCTAGACTTGAAATATAACAGGAAAGGTTACTTCTAATTAGGTCTATTTTTTAGTTCTTTTCTTTTTCTTTTTTAAGATCGTATTTATTTATTTATTTGAGAAAGAGCAAGAGAGAGCGTGAGCAGGGGGGAGGCAGATGAAGAGGGAGAGGCAGACTTCCCGCTGAGCAGGGAGCCTGATGTGGGGCTTGATCCCAGGATCCTGGGATCATGACCCGACCCAAAGGCAGATGCTTCACCGGCTGAGCCACCCAGGAGCCCCTCTAGTTCTTTTCTTCTTAACAGTAATTTCCAACCTTTCTGAGCCTCACTTTGTCTGTAAAAATGGGCATAAAAAGTATCTCTACCTCTTCAGACTGTGGTAGGAATACGGTGAAATACTGCCCATGGCTCACTCCAGAGAAGCTTGGACGGAGGTGCCCAGGGAGTGCTGGGGAGAGCAGTCCTCATGAAGCACCTTTGTCCCCGGGGCCTCCATCTTGTTTGTGTCTCACCATGACCCTCAATTAATGGTGCCAAAATCCCCTTAAAACGTTCATGCCAGATAGTTAGCAGCCTCACCTTCTCCCAGCCAGAGTTTCCAAATTTGTGAAACAGGAATGTTGAATAGGATGGTCTCCATACCAGCCCCTCTGCTCTTAACCTTTCCCTTCCAGGTTCCATTTGCCCTTTCCTTTTGGTAGCTCAGGGTATGAGCAGATGTAGTGAGGAGGCTAGGGAGAGGATTTGGGGGCTTTGGTGCCTGAGGTAGCCAAGAGGTAAGTGACCCGAGATCTTTTCCTCCAGAAACCCATGGCAATGCTGGTGGTAGTTAGCCTGGATGAGACCAGCCAGAGTTAGATAGAGCAGCTCCCTCTGATTCTTGGCTCTGCCTTCAAACCAGAGTCAAGTACACAACCTAAGTGCCCAACAGTAAGGATGGCAGGTATAAATGTGTCCAGGGATTTGGAAACGGGTTCCCAAATATTGGTGAGCAGCAATTCCTGGGCACCCAAGGCAGGAAGCAACATGATCCTCTGTACACATCTGGCTTCTCCTCTAGACCAGCAGGTCTCAATGGGATGATTTTTGCTCATCCAACTCCACACCGCAGAGACATTTACCTATGTCTGGAGACAGTTTTTATTGTCATGACTGGGGAGGAGCTTCTGGCATCCAGCGGACAGAGGCCAGTGCACATGGCAACACCCACAGCAAGGAATTATGCCACCCAAATTGTACAAAGGGTTATGGTTGAGAACCCTGCCCTGATTCAGGATTTTGTAAGAGCCCAGTGCCTATCACAGTGCCTGGAATACAGTGAACATGCAATACATTATTTTTGAATAAGTGAGTTTGTGAAAAGATGCATTTGTACTATGGGTAAGTAAATCTGACAGAGAATATTCCTAAATGTACCAGTGGTCTGGTGGGATTACTGAAGATTCTTATTTTCCTCGTTTATCTGTATTTTTAAAATTCTCCCCTACAGATTTGTATTGCTTATATAATAAAAACTTAATTTAAAGAAGGAAAAAGAAAATAATGTCAGGAAGGCATAAAATGTGTACTGAACAAATATGGTAATTAAATACATTCATGCGTTTAACCAGTATCTATTGATCCCTTGATAAATACCAAGCATAGTCCTAGGCACTGGGTATGTAACAGTAGGGGGAAAAAAAAAAA
>NW_028071925.1:0-382 GCF_054177405.1 Leptonychotes weddellii | reverse complement strand
GCCTGGGTGGCTCAGTTGGTTAAGCGACTGCCTTCGGCTCAGGTCATGATCCTGGAGTCCCAGGATCGAGTCCCGCATCGGGCTCCCTGCTCGGCAGGGAGTCTGCTTCTCCCTCTGACCCTCCTCCCTCTCATGCTCTCTGTCTCTCATTCTCTCTCTCTCAAATAAATAAATAAAATCTTTAAAAAAAAAAAAAAAACTGAGTGAAAAGTTGAGAGTATACCAGTCCCAGTAGGAATACCAAGGATGGAGGAATAGAGGCAAAAAAAAGAAGTTTATTGAGACAGTGTAAGGTCAAAATAAAACCATGGAATCAAATTAATAATGGAAATGGTAACTGTGTCACTAAATTTAAAGTAATTATGACTGCATAATATCCTGT
>NW_028071924.1:0-382 GCF_054177405.1 Leptonychotes weddellii | reverse complement strand
ATCTAATGCCAACACACAAGTTCCAGAGAGGTTGAAATTTCAGAGCAGGGGGAGGTCGGTCTGTGCTCAAGAACACTTGCATATTTAGGACTCCACTTTGAGATAATCTAGTTCACCTGGTATTTCGAAAAGAACATCACGTTCTCAGAGTGCAGCCTCCTGATGATTTTACCACCTTTGAGGGTGTGTGTAAAACAGAAGCGAATAAAACCCTTTCCATAATAACTCTAGACTTTGTCATTCGGGGCTCATCACCCAGCAAAACAATTCCAGAGCAGACGTGGTTGATGGATGTACCGCTCCTTGGATGTTTTCGTGAGATAGGTCATAAATATTAATGGTATTGACAGAGCCTTAAAAATGTGTACCGTCACATTCCGGT
>NW_028071923.1:0-382 GCF_054177405.1 Leptonychotes weddellii | reverse complement strand
AGTACCTAAGTTACATCTACAAAAACACAAAGGGCAGTAGTGCTTGTCTTCCAAACAGTATCAGTCAGGGGCAACTAAGGAGACCATGAGAGAAGCCAGGCTAGGGTAGGCTGGTAACCCCAAGGAATGGAGTGGACAGAGGCAGCTATCAAAGGAAAACAAAGAAGGCTGTGGGTCAAGGAAGGCAGGGGACACAGGACCCAGAAAAACTAACTGGAGCTGAGCCAAAGGAAGCAGCTATAGGTCTCATTAAACCACACTCTCTCATTCAGTATGCAAGCAACAGAATTTTAATTTTTATTTATTTTTTTAAAGATTCTGTCTATTTGAGAGAGGGAAAAGAGTCACCCCTACCTACAAGCAATAGAATTTTTTTTTTTTT
>NW_028071922.1:0-382 GCF_054177405.1 Leptonychotes weddellii | reverse complement strand
GACAGGCACGTTCGTCTTCAGAGCAGAGATGAGTGGGGAGTGGGAAGGGGCAGGCAGCCCTCCCTGCAGTGTGGTCAGGGCCCTGCTGGCTGTTGGTGGCAGATGAAGAGCAAGAGGAGATGGGTGGTGTGCGGGGCAGCTAGCTTCTAAGGGTACGGGGGCTCTGGGTTGTGAGGCAGCCCCGGGGAACCTTGTGACATACAGCGCTGATTGGAGCTCACACTTAGCTGTTCTCCGTGCTCAGCTGTGTGTCTTCCCTGGAAGAACTCAGCAGGCAGGGGTCAGGCCTAGGAATGACCATCAAGGAGGCAGCTGAGAATTGAACAGCACGTCTAGAAGTTAAGAAGTCCCCCATCTTGGAGCCCAGAGTCCTGTTCCAAAT
>NW_028071921.1:0-382 GCF_054177405.1 Leptonychotes weddellii | reverse complement strand
AATTTTTTAAAGGTTTTATTTATTTATTTGAGAGAGAAAGAGATTGAGAGAGAGACTAAGAGAACGAGTGGGAGGAGGGGTAGAGGGAGAAGCAACTCCCTGCAGAGCATGGAGCCTGATGTGAGACTTGATCCCAAGACCCTGGGATCATGACTTGAGCCAAAGGCAGATGCTTAAGCAACTGAGCCACCCAGGCGCCGTCTGATGTATTTTTGTTGTTGTTGTTAGCATAAGATTTTTCTATATTTCTTTTTTTTTAAATTTTATTATGTTATGTTATCACCATACATCATTAGTTTCTGATGTCGTGTTGCACAATTCATTGTTTGCATATAACACCCAGTGCTCCATTCAATACGTGCCCTCTTTTTTTTTTTTTTTT
>NW_028071920.1:0-382 GCF_054177405.1 Leptonychotes weddellii | reverse complement strand
TCTAAAATTTTATCTCATTTCATTTTAAACATGTTTAATCCAATATAGAATCCAGAATTGTCCATATAAGAAACTCAAAGATTTATTAAAAATTTTAAAAATAGACATTGCAGTATGAGGTACATGATTGTAATCCTTGATTAAATTTGGATATTATTCTTTCTCCTAACATTCAGTTAATTAAAGTTATTTTAATGACTCTTTTTCCAGTCAGGAGCTGAATCACGGTATTGCCTGATAATAAATGTACCAGGCATGCTCAAAGTACAAAATGAACATGCTAACAAGTTACTAATTAATATGCAATCTTCCGAATGACAAGATTTCCTCTCTACTAATCTGTCCACATTGGTCCCTAAAATTCCAGTTATTTTTAAATGAT
>NW_028071919.1:0-382 GCF_054177405.1 Leptonychotes weddellii | reverse complement strand
TCTAAGCAGTTTAGGAACATATACATGGGAAAGGACAACAAATCTGGGTTGCTGGTGTAAATATGACTCCATGTGTATACCCAGGAGAGCAAAGAAGAATCAAAGTTGACTAACAAAGGAATGTGCTAACTTGGATGATAATAAGTTGCTTTCAGTGGAGGTATTCAAACTGAACCTAAGATATTCTTTTTTTTTTTTTTAAAGATTTTATTTATTTTTTAGAGAGCGAGCGAGAGAGAAACAGCATGAGAGGGGAGAGGGTCAGAGGGAGAAGCAGGCTCCCCGCTGAGCCGGGAGCCCGATGTGGGACTCGATCCCAGGACCCTGGGATCATGACCTGAGCCGAAGGCAGACGCTTAACCATCTGAGCCACCCAGGCGCC
>NW_028071918.1:0-382 GCF_054177405.1 Leptonychotes weddellii | reverse complement strand
GATGTCTGGATGGCTGTTGTTAAGCATTTGCCTTCCCAGGACCCTGGGATCAAGCCCCGCATCAGGCTCCCTGCTAGGCGGGAAGCCTACTTCTCCCTCTCTCACTCCCCCTGCTTGTGTTCCCTCTCTTGCTGTGTCTCTCTCTGCCAAATAAATAAATAAAATCTTAAAAAAAAAAGTTTTAAAAAGAAAAAAAGGAATTGTAAAGGCAAGGGTTTGAATATTGATTTGCCTTTTACAAGTCAAACACCCGTTTCCGGGATGAAGTGAGAAGATTTTTGCAATTTGCTTCAAAATATTTCAGTGGCTGGAAGGTAGGTGGTAAGGTGGGAAGTGGGTAGAGAAGACATTGAACCCTACTGGCCATGAGTCCATTTTAACT
>NW_028071917.1:0-382 GCF_054177405.1 Leptonychotes weddellii | reverse complement strand
GGGCAATTTTTAACACAAGTCTGATTCCAAAGTTGATACTCATTCTACTCTACCCCTCGAAAAGAAAATGATTGGTTAAACATTTCTTCCATCTTGCTCTGCTGTCCTCAGAGCAAGGACATTTGGGCCATTACACCTCGATTGCTACTGGAAGAGGCAATATAAGAATATTGTCCACTTCATGGAAATAGGAGGTCTTAAAGGATTATTGAAAATTGGTTTCTCTTAAAAAGCCACCTCTTAAAGCAAACCAAATTTTAGCTGTCAATTTAAAAAGGACAAACACATATATAACTCAGACAAATAAGATTACAATATCCAATGCTTCCTCTTTTTTTTTTTTGTAATTGTGCCTTTCTAAAATGCACTGCACAAAATCTTG
>NW_028071916.1:0-382 GCF_054177405.1 Leptonychotes weddellii | reverse complement strand
TGGGTGGCTCAGTTGGTTAAGCGATTGCCTTCGGCTCAGGTCATGATCCTGGAGTCCCGGGATCGAGTCCCACATCGGGCTCCCTGCTCAGCAGGGGGTCTGCTTCTCCCTCTGCCCTCTTCCCTCTCGTGCTCTCTGTCTCTCATTCTCTCTCTCTCTCTCAAATAAATAAATAAAATCTTTAAAAAAAAAAAAAAAAGAAACTCCATAGAAAGATTGCAGAAATTTATACCCAAGCAGTTCATGGAAAGGAAACAGCTCCTTTTCAGGGTGATTTTCGGAGCAGACACGGCATGGGCACTGACCGACAGAACAGACTGCCCGAATCCCTGGGGCAGGGTCGTGGAGGTCCCCGGTGGTGCTAGACACCCTTGTGAATACT
>NW_028071915.1:0-7757 GCF_054177405.1 Leptonychotes weddellii | reverse complement strand
ACAAACTGAGGGTTCTAGAGGTGGGAGCATGGGTTAGCCTGGTGGTGGGTATTGAGGAGGGCACATTCTGCATGGAGCACTGGGTGTTATGCACAAACAATGAATCATGGAACACTACATCTAAAACTAATGATGTAATGTATGGGGATTAACATAAGAATAAAAAAAAAAGAATGGAGCAGTTAGAGAAGACTTCTTCAGGAGAGTAGGACATGAGCTTGAACTATAGATGGGACAGCTTAGTGGAAAGGGGGGCTTAAAGCATTCAAGCAGCGGGACCAGTGTGAGCAAAGGCATGTCAGTAGGCATTGGTTCAGTGAGTTTGGGCTGATGAAGAGACCTTACAAGTAAGAAGAAATCTTTATCAGTCCATTGCCTAACTCAATGATTGTTTTCCTATGTCAGGAAAGCAAACAGAATAGATATTAATTTCCTATCCTCCTCGCTTCTCCTCCCTCACAGATTCTGAGAATCAGAAAGACATATCCAGAAGAAATCCTGCCTCAAAACATAAAAGGGTAACATTCTTAGAAACTTGCAAACTTAAAAAAACACATACCAAACTTAAATCATTTACTCTAAATATATCAGACATGAAATAGCTCAACAGTTGGACCTTCTAATCTGCAACAAGTTATATGGGAATTGTTGTGGTGCCCTGATTCAACCCCAAAAGGGATCAGTTTTCAGCTCAGACTCCAATCAGGGTCATTTCAGGGACAGAAAAAAAAAATTGTAATACAGAACAAAATGGCAAAGCTGCAACATATGGCTGTGGGTTCTCAAGATAGCAAAAAACCCAAAGCAGAGAAACTTTCCCCAACCATAAAGATTCAGCATTAAGCATTTTTCCAATCATTCAATATTGAAAATAAACTTCAAACAAAGATATAAGGAGAGAATGAGACTCAGCATTCTGATATGAAAATTCTGCTTCCCTTGCATTCCTGCAAAAGGCAAAAATGGTGTAGGCCAAGAGGAATGATTTACACTCAGGAGAACATGGACAAAGGAAGAAAAGGATGTCCAGACTGGATGACAAGAGAGAATATGCCCTTGGAAAGATTTGTCTGGTCAAGGATTCTAACCAAAGTTTGAGTGAAAAGGGAATTAGAAATTAGTATATGTATATTATGTATGTATATGTATAATGTGTGTATATATATACACACACATATTATATGTATTATAGTATATGTATAATTATGTACCAATTAGTTTATGAGCACCATTAAAAGTATCTATAGTTGTTGCATGTACTTATGTATGAATTAACTTTTTCAAAAAGTCTGTATGGTTGTTATTCTATAAGTGGTTTCAATTATTCTCAAATAGTCTTTTTAATGTCTCCTAAAATCCATTAAATGATTCCTTCAGATACTATTAGGGATGTCTATTAAAATAATATAGACATTGCTCAGCTATCGAATTCAAGATCCTATGCTCAGTGTGAACTAAACAGGTAAGCAGACAATCTTAGGTCAATGTCCTGAGAAGCGGAGTCTGAGATAAGGATTCGAGTACACATGGTTTCCTGGAAAAAGCACTCTCAGGAGAAATCTGTGAAGGAAGGAGTGTAGCAGGTAAGGCAAGGGGTGGAGACTGAGCAAGATAGTGTTCTCTGGTATAGTCTGACCTTGTCCTCATCTACAGAGGGACTATGGAGCAAAGTCCACACCGTGGAGGTGTCCCTTCTTAAAACAAAGGAGCTTACACTCCCATATTAGTCATTCCATAGCTCTTAAGGCCAATAGCTTCCCTCATCCCCAGACAATTTTCCAGCTATAAAACACTAGCGGCCAACATTCACAGAACATGGGAGAGTGGGTGCACCAACCCAATATAGGGGATCTGGGAAGGGACCACAGTCCCTTTTCAAAGTACTGTCTTCTTTGGCCTCATTTTTATCTAGCAGAAGTCCATAAACAGCAATGCTGGCAAACCTTATTCCAGCACTTTCAGACTCCTTATAAGGCCCTTTGGGAATAACTCCTGTATGTGGAACTAGTCTCTGAAACTCCATTTCTGAAGTGTTTTCTGAAGTAGAAACAACAGCAATTGTCCCTGGCAATTCCAAAATGAGGCCAATATTAGAAAAATCACATCTTCTAGAGTCAAACATATCCAATTGCATTCCAAGATCTGAAAAATTATGGACACTCTCAGATTCATAGTTTATCCATTGGTTAAAATGCAGTAAGACATGCCTTGCATAACTGTTGGAGGGGAAAATGTTTCAGAAGCCACTAATGCAGTGCTTGGCTCCTTGTGTGCACAGCTCAATAAATGGTATTTTATTGCAATGGCATATAGCTCTGCTCCCCACTCCCACTCACTGAACTTCTTCATCCTCCAAGTCCAAACAGCTGAATTGGATTTATCCACTGCAGGACCCAAACAAAAACCACAAACACTCAAATACTAACCAAAAAAGCCATAGGCCAGAGCACAGATCATGAAAGTAGAGTTGTATTCTTATAGAGCAACTTTCCCCATCAGAAAGAAAATATTAAATGACACCAAGCACTGGGAAAAAGGAGAGGAAGACAAACTTGGTAGAAAAGAGAAGGTAAAATGGAGAATTTGCAAGCCACAGCTTGAGCCTGAATCAGCTCAGTATTGTAACACCAGCACTGAGGAGTTTTGAGTAATGATGATTCTAAGTTGTCCTTGCCATTGCCTTCTGATAAGGACCACAAATTGCCAGCAGCCAGCCCATTGTTCTTTGTCATCTAGTGTGGAGTAACACTTATCTGATCCTAGAGTCCAGCCCCCATCCAAACAATCTCATATGGACAACCACCATCTGATGACCAGGGTTCCTCATAAGTCTGTCAACCCATCCCCAGCAGGATGGTGAGGATGAATATTAGGGACTGTGGAGGCATGTATGAAGATTATGAAATGCGCTTCCCTGACATATTCTGTTTTATCCATGGTTGGCCCTTTTGAACTTCACATTTGCTCAACAGGACTCCAAGAAGCACCAAATGCAGCTTAAGACCCTACAAGTCCACCACCCAGAGGGAACTTGGCCAACATGCCAATTCTATGCTGCCTGCTGACTTGTTTGGGAGAAGAGCAGTGGGATGTAACAATTTACACTTGGGTTTTTCTTTTATTTGCTCAGAATTTGGTGTCCCCTTCCATTTCTCCTCCCTCTTCTTTTATCCTAGCTCCAATTAGAAAATTCCACTCTACTAAATCCCACTCCACAGGAACCTATATCAAATTTAGAAAGCCATTGGTGTATAAAGAATGCTCATTTCAAGAGGGTAGGACAGTGTGCCATGTAATCAAAGAAAATTAAAGACATTCACACAATTGTGAATATACACCCTTTGCATACACAATTATGGAGACTTGTTCACAAAGCTTACACACTGTGGCACTGGATGGTTTCCAAACGGCACTTAAGGCATAAGAAGTACTTATTTGGGGCTTGCAAACATGAGTTTTGTTTGTGTTCTTATCCATGTTTGGCAAATACAATGCAGGCTTTGCTTTCAGAACATTTGGCCCTAAATAAAAAGAAATGTGTCAGCAAATCCACCAAGAAGCACACTAAATCTAAAACTTCTTCTGTTGGATCCAGAGGGAGGCTGAGGTAGACTCTGTTTGTTTTCCAGCTAAAGGCAACATCTGGATGCAATCGCCAAGAATTCTGGCTGTTTTGGCCACATCTAGCAGAGAGGCAGAAAGCCTTACCCAAGGCCCCCAGCATTCATTGTGAAGCTGCCCACTGCTTATAGCACACCTGGAGTCAGTTAGGAGGGCAAAATGTCCATGTGAGTAAGATGATCTCACCCTGTGCCTTTCAAAGACCTCTAACATTTGCCATCTACTCCAAGACATGCAAATCACTACCTACATGCATATTAGATTTCTTAGATGGGGGCAGAGGTGGGGAGGAAAAGGACATTTTTTTACCATCTTCACTTGTTTTACAGTCCAGCTACTAGGCTAAAGTACCAACTCTGCTTGCTCTGTGACTAAACAAGTTATATAACATTGGCCTCCCTCTCCTCATTGGTAAAACAAGGGTAATAGTATCTGCTTCATGAAGCTGTTGAAGACTAATAAGATGACAAACTCAAAGTGGCCACACAGAGTAGTCCTTCAAAGAATGTAGGCTAAAATTATTAAATTATTTTATCATATTCTCCTTATCCCTTCTTTTTGACCTCTATGCAGAAAAGTCTCCTCCATTAAAATAAAAACAAAAGACTTGATCTACCTCTCACCCCCATAATTCACCATGCCTCCACTTCCTTAAATGCCAAGTTCCTTAAAAGAGGAGTCTGCGTGTGTTGTCCTGCCCTCACTCTCATTCACTCTCAGCTCCTGTTCCTTCCCCTACAATGGGCGATAAGAATCACTCATTCACAGCCTTTGCCACCTGACTATGAGTGTTTCCCAGGCTACCCAACTGACATGCTAGCCACATGGCTGCAGTCAATCAGGAGAATGTAGACAAACATGATAGTTGCCATTTGTGAGCAGAAATTTTAAATATGCTTGCTTCATTCATTTTGGCCTCTTGCATTCTTGCCTTCTTCCATGAGAATAGTATGGAAAAGAAAGGCCATTCTTTAGCCTGAGTCTTGGAATGAGAAGATGCCTTGAGCCCAGGAATCACAGCCAACTTGCATCTTCATTTAATGTCAGAAGGAAATAAGTGTTTGGTTTCATTCTGTTGAGAATTGGGTTGGTTGTTACTGCAGCAAAAGCTGACTGATACCTAGAATCTGTTCTTCTGCCTACCCAAGTATCCCCACTATAATGATCAATAAGGGATGATCTGCCAAGGACCCCCCTCTTCATAGAACTCCCCCCTCTACCCCCATTCACCACTCTGTATACATGATTCCCCTGAATATCACCATGTTTGTAACTGTTGACTCCCTGGTCAGCAATTATTGACTCATATGTGGGTATCTGACCCAGTCTGCAGTGGGAGAAAAGCACAAAGCCACCATACATACAGAAACAGAATGAGAAGGAGCATCCAAGAGGGCTTGAGCCACTGGCTAAGGTTGTTCTGTTTTTATTGTTAAATATCCGTGTACAGGAAAGAGTTCCTGGCTAAAAGGGGCAGGACCAGGATGACCACACACGTGGGCAGGAAAGAGCGAGGTCCTCTGTTCACACAGGAGGGACTTGCCATGAGCCATTTGGTGGTTGGTGGACAGTAGCTAGAAGAGTCAGGTCCAGAAAGAACAAGTTGGTATTGAAGTGGTTTAGAGCCAAGTCTTTCAGTTCAGACATGGTCTTGACCAAAGACTCAAGGAGCCATCCAAATTCCTCCATATAGTGAAGCCAAACCTAAAGGAAGAATACAAGGGCCAGAGAAAAACAGATGCCCCTCGGGGTTGGGAAGAGGATCATCAGGCAGAACTGGGACAACAGAGAAGGCATAAGAGCACCAGGATTCTGACAAGTCTACCCAGGACTGTGAATAAGAGACTTCCCCACCCTCAACAACAACTTCTAGAGCCAACCTGGGACCCTGCCTTCAACTTGTTTCCAGCAGAGCAAATCTAACCAGAATCAAAATTGCTGTGACCTCCCAGACACCACTCTGATAGTTCACAGGAAGAGATTCTAGACCAAACACAAGAGTGTTCTAGGCTTTAAGGGTAAAACGGTCCTTCACCCCACACCCCAACTGTTTTTCAATTGTGGTAAGAAAGAGCAATCTGCACCAATGGAGGAAAGTATTTTACAAACCCACCATCTTCCTCCTTTTATAAAGATAGAGAGGCTAAAGCAGGCAGGGCACCCACCAATGCTCAACAGGGTATCCTGTTCAGAAATTTGTAGGTTGTTGGGTTAAAGACTGATTGAGGTGTCCTCCTGTTGGCTTGGTCCCTGTTGACTGATGTGAGGCTGTGGTACTCTCTATGACAGTTACAACCCCCAGATCCCCCTCCCAAGGTTCCTGGAAACCTTGGACATACTTAGACTTAACACAGGGGCAAGCTATGTTTGTCATGCAGGATGACCTACTGGGGGAGCCCTGCCCAACATCTGAAGAACCAGGTGAATACAGGCAATAATGAGTACAGCTGGGTTGGATTATAGATTATAAAGTATGGCAATACAGTTATAAGAACCAACACTTCTTGGGTGATAAGTAAGTGATAGGCAATGATCTAAACATGACACAGAAGATTTATGATAATCCTTATACCATCCCCATGAGATAGAAGCTATTGAAAGTCCCATCTTACAGATGAGAGACCTGAAGCATGGGAGAGTTCAATTAAGTTCCCTAAGATGTATTAAGGGAGAATGTAAAGAAGTAGACACAAGACTCTTCATTACAGCATTATTTTTAATAAGGTAAGGTTTCCATAGTGATATTGTAGGCAAAGTTGAATGTCCAACAATAAGGAGTGGATTACATAAATTACAATATACCCGGGGCGCCTGGGTGGCTCAGTTGGTTAAGCGACTGCCTTCGGCTCAGGTCATGATCCTGGAGTCCCTGGATCGAGTCCCGCATCAGGCTCCCTGCTCGGCAGGGAGTCTGCTTCTCCCTCTGACCCTCCTCCCTCTCATGCTCTCTGTCTCAAATAAAAAAAAAAAAAAATTACAATATACCCACAATACATCAGAAATAACCCTGTAGGTGTGTGCTTTGGAAATGAAAGTCTGTTTATCATGTATTATTTAGTTAAAAAAAAAAATCAGGGCACAAAATAAGTTAAGGCATAATCCCATATTTTGGCACTTATAAATAAATAAATAAATAAATAAATAAATAAATAAAATACATGTATATATATATGCATTTTTTAAAGTTCTGAAAGAAAATGCATCCAAGTGTTTCTAGCAGTCCCCAGGTTGTGGATGCTTTATTAGAAGATTATATAAATCTTCTAATAAAAAGGAATTGCTTTTTCATGACAGAAAAGTTGTATTAATTTTAAAGATAATAAAGTAGAATAGAGGATTACCTGGGCATCAAGATCAGATATGTGGAGGGTTCTTAATGCCATGCACATTGAAGTCAAGGCCTCTGGTGCAAGTGGAATTAGTGTGATCCAGCATTTCCCAAAGTGTGTTCCTGGGAAAAAGGGTGTTTCACGGTCAAGTAAATTGGGAAATTCTGCTTACTCCTCTCAAAGATTCATAATGCATAAATTCTGTTAAAAATAAAAGAAAAAATATATTTTAGTTGGTTTATTTTTTTAATTTTTTGAGTAGTTGATACACAATTACGTTACTTTCAGGTGTACAACATAATGATTCAACATTTCTATATGTTATGCTCTGCTCACCACAAGTGTAGCTACCATCTGTCTATATATACAATAGAATATTACACAGCCATAAAAAAGGATGCAATCTTGCCATTTGCAGCAACATGGATAGATCTAGCAGATTCATTCACATGTGGAAATTAAAAAACAAAACAAATGAATAAACAAACCAATAAAAAGCAGAATCAGACCTATAAATACAGAGAATAAACTGATGGTTGCCAGAGGGGAGGAGAGTGGGGGATGGGCAAAATGGTGAAGGGGAGTGGGAGGTACAGGTCTGCAGTTATGGAATGACCACCTCATGGGAAGAAAAGGTTAAGCATAGAAACTACAGTCAATTGTATTGTAATAGCGTTGTTTTACCTTGTTTAATCCAGCAGTTTCCAATTTTATTTAATCACGAAGCTCCTTGATATAATACGTATAGTTGAAGAAATGCTCACAGGTTTTAGAAGCAGTAGTATTACTTATCACTCATCGTTCTGC
>NW_028071914.1:0-14719 GCF_054177405.1 Leptonychotes weddellii | reverse complement strand
TCCAGCAACCCTCAGTTTGTTTCCTGAGATTAAGAATTCCTCATATCAGTGAGGTCATATGATACATGTCTTTCTCTGACTGACTTATTTCACTCGGCATAACACCCTCCAGTTCCATCCACGTCGTTGCAAATGGCAGATGGCTGCATAATATTCCATTGCATATATATACCACTTCTTCTTTATCCATTCATCTGTCGATGGACATCTTGGCTCTTTCCACAGTTTGGCTATTGTGGACGTTGCTGCTATAAACATCGGGGTGCACATACCCCTTCAGATCCCTACATTTGTACCTTTGGGATAAATACCCAGTAGTGCAATTGCTGGATCATATGGTAGCTCTATTTTCAACTTTTTGAGGAACCTTCATACTGTTTTCCAGAGTGGTTGCACCAGCTTGCATTCCCTTCAACAGTGTAGGAGGGTTCCCCTTTCTTCGCATCCCCGCCAACATCTGTCATTTCCTGACTTGTTAATTTTAGCCATTCTGACTGGTGTGAGGTGAGACACCCTGGCTTGTAAGAGTTGGTGAAGTCATGGAGAAAAAGGAATGCTCATGCACTGTTGGTGAGAACGTAGATTGATGCAACCACTTTGGAAAACAGTGTGGTGGTTCCTCAGAAAATTAAAAAGAGAAATACAATATGATCCAGTAATTCCACTACTGGGTATTTACCCAAAGAAAACAAAAACACTAATTTGAAAAGATATATGCACCCCTATGTTCAGTGCAGTATTTGCAGTAGCCAAGGTATAGAAACAACCTAAGTGTCCATCAGTAGATGAATGGATAATGAAGATGCGGTATGTGTGTGTACATGTACACCCTTGAGAATATTACATAGACGTAAAAAAGAATGAGATCTTGCCATTTGCTACAACATAGATAGACCCAGAGAGTATTATTCTAAGTGAAATAAATCTGGTAGAAAAAGACAAATGCTATATGATTTCACTTATATGTGGAGTCTAAAAAATAAAACAAATGATTAAATAAATAAAAAGCAGAAATGGACCCAGAAATAAAGAGGACAAACTGACGGTTGCCAGAGGAGAGGGGTGGGAGATGGGCAAAATGGGTGAAGGGGAATGGGAGATACAGGCTTCCAGTTATGGAATGAGGAAGTCCTGGGATAAAAGGCAGAGCATAAGGAATATAGTCAATGGTATTATGATAGAATTGTATGCTGACAGATGGTAGCTACACTGTGGTTAGTGTGACATAACATATAAACTTGTTGAATCACTATGTTATATGCCTGAAACTAATGTAACATTGTACGTTGACTATACTTCAATGTAAAAAGTCAAAAAAATAATAATAACCATAATAACAACCCATACGGCATTACTATGGGCCACTTTTTAAAGTGGTTATCATATATGAATCCATTTAATCCTCATTTTAAAATACCTATGTTGTAGAGACTACTGTCATCCCATTTTATAGATGACAAAACTGAGGTACAAAGAGGTTAACTTGATGAGAGAAACAACAGCCAATAAGTGGTAGAGAAAGAACCCAAGCTGTTCGAGCACAGAGTCTATGTAGTATATGCTGCCTCTCATGATATTACTGTCCCAATGTAATCCTTTTAACAACCTGGTAAGTACTATTGTTATTTTCATTTTCCAGATGTGGACACAAAAGCAAAACATGTAAGTGACTTCTCTGAGTTCACACAACTGGGAGAGAGTGGGGCAGGATGCTGGTCCCTCCCATGATGCCCATAATGGCGGTCAGCCCAGCCCTCAGCCCTAGGAAACTGGTATTTCCAGGGCTGAGTCCCTAATATCTTTCCTGTCCCTATTCTTGCTCAGGTGTTCCTGAAGAGTGACCGTGTGGCCCGTATGGTGCAGAGTGGGGGCTGCTCTGCCAATGACTCCAGGGAGGTCTTCAAGAAGCACATCGAGAAGAGGGTGCGCAGCCTGCCTGAGATTGATGGGCTCAGCAAGGAGACTGTGCTGAGCTCCTGGATGGCCAAGTTTGATGCCATCTACCGTGGGGAAGAGGACCCCAGGAAGCAGCAGGCCCGGATGACAGCCAGTGCAGCCTCTGAGCTGATTCTGAGCAAGGAGCAGCTCTATGAGATGTTCCAGAACATTCTGGGGATCAAGAAGTTCGAACATCAGCTCTTATACAATGCATGCCAGGTAAGGTTTCTCTCACCTGGGCCCCGAGCTGTGGCTAAGTAGGGTGACATTATTACTTCTGTGTGCCCGAGGCACTGTTGTCTTCATGGGCCACTTCTTGATTAAAAAAAATAATTAAAATTATATTTTACAATTGCATTGGTAAAAATTTAATATAATCCAGGCCAGAATATGTTTGTGTTTATTTTCTGGTTTTAAAAGAAATGAAAACATTTTTGTACACCCTTAGAAGTCTTGTGGGCCCTAGGCACTGTGTATATCCTGTCTAATAGGTAAGTTGGTTTTATGAATATGGCCTGACTCCCATGTGTTGAAAAAGCTAAAATATCAAAACAATTTTTTAGAAAGATGGTTTTGCCTTTAAAATATATGATGTTTACAAGTTGAGTGGCTTGTACTTCCTCAGCTAGGGCGACAAATGGACTTAGTACCTCATCATCCAGAGTAATTATTTAAAATAGAAAGCTTCCAGAAGGTCTGAGTATATCATACCAGTATATTACTCACATCATGAATTTCCAAGTGGATTTGAGGGGGCTAGCTGAGACTCAGCTTGGGCCCACTCAAAGTGGGCCTATATTTTCTCTGGATCAGGGATTGTAGGAGTGAGGTGCTCTAGATCTTCATTTCCTACCTAACCTTTCCACCAACCTACTTTGCGGTCTTTGCAAATTTTCCTGAGTGTCACTTGGGAGCATTTTTAAAATTCACATTCCCAGGCCCCAAACCTAGAGATTCTGATTCTGCATTTTCAGGACAGGGCTCAGGAATCTGCATTTTAGGCAAGAGCTCCCTTCCTGGTAGTTTTACTGCCCTTCGTTTAAGAACCATTAACGAAACTCAGCTGTGCTCTGATTTCCCTGGGCTAACTCGGCCCCTAAGGTAGGTTAAATTAAGACACTACAGTATATTGGCCGAGATGTGCCTTGCTCGGAATCAGACAGACCGAGGTAAATCTTAATATGACCCTCACTAGCTTTGTGGCCTTGGGGAGTTAGTTATCTTCCTCACACATGAGCTTGGGATGAAATTGTTACAAGGATTCAATGTGTACGAAGCCCAGAGCAACATGGGGCACTTTATAAATGGTAGCAGTTATAATAGTCTACCAGAAGAGGCAAAAAGTCCACAGACAGTGCCATAAATGGTTAACATAAGAACTATAAGATTTTGAGGCTTACTTCTTTCTGCCTTCATGGCTACCCTCTAGTTGAAGGCAGCAACACCTCTTACCTGAATGACCACAGTGTCTACCCAACTGGTGACCCTGCCTCCTCTCTTGCCCCACAGTAACATGCCCACCACACACCAACTAGTGCAAGCTTTTTAAAATATAAATTGGATCAGGCCACCCTCCTGTTTAAGACATTCCAGTAGCACCCCAACATCTTTAGAGTGACATCCCAACTCTTCACTAAGGCTTGAGGCAGTGCATGAACTACTCTTGCTCATAACTGTTTTCCCCGCATGCTCACTCACTGGACTTCTTTCTGTTTCCCCAAAACACCAAAGTGGTTCTGGGCCTTTGCATTTGCTCCTCCCTCAGTTTAGAATGTTTTTTGCCAAGACCTTTGCATTAATGCCACAGCTTAAATGTCAACTTTTCTAAGACGTCTTCCAAGACCACCCCATCGAAAGTTTTTCTTGCCTTACATCTCACAGAGTCAATATCCCATCCCTTGTTCTATTTTTATCATAGTTTTTACCACTGTTTTCCATTCCTTCTTCATCTATCTTTACCTGTTTATTACCTGTCTCATGCTCCACTCCTATCCTTCACCAGAATGTTAGCCTTGTGAAGGTGGTGACTCACCTTTTGCCTTATTTGCTAATATTTCCATAAAACAATGGCATGAAAAATTCTTGGCACATACCGGGTGCTCAGGAATTGCCTATTGAATTAATAAATGGATGATGGCAGTTTATTTTAATTGGTAGATGGGGTCTTGGTATCAACCATGATAGCTCACCTAGAACTTTCTGGATGTTTTAGTAAGTAGGAATCTGTTTATCATCTCATAATGTAATATAGATATTGCATTCAAAAATATTTCTCACATCCTATTTTCTTCTCAGCCAATTTCAATTCAGAACACTGATTGCCAACCAAAAGGTAGATGTTTTCTTTGATGGGTCAAGAAATATTTTGAAATGACCAGATAAATCTCAATATGAAATTAAATTTAATTTTTCTTTTTATTTAAAATACTACTGCATCCCACATGGTGCTTTTAGAATGGGGTGAGCAGGTGGTATTCCCAACCTCAAGAATATGGGTTGTCAAATCACCTGCTTGGGTTATAAATAACTTTCAAAATCACAGAGCTAGTTAAGTGTTCCTAAACCTGTTAGTCACAGAATGATTCCAGAGATTAATTTTTCTTCTTCTTAAAAACAGCAGCATTATTGGAATGAATGCATTGTTACGCCATTTCTCATCTCAGTGTTTTTGAACTTGTTAAATAGGGTTAAGTGGCAGGATTATGTTTTCCCCTGAAAATAAATTATTTAGACTCATAATCTCAACATGTTTTCCACAAGTTAGAAAAAACATACAGTACTCTTATTGACCTAAATAAAGGGGTAAACTGAGGCAAGCTCAAACTTGTCAAAAAGATGAGCTTATTCGGGAATAGGAGAGGAATTGCAATTCCAGACATGCAAACTATAGCAAGCTACAGGTGAGTCTGTTGAAGGTTTGGTGTAGGCTCTATTTACATTAGTCTCTCAGTCCTTAAGTTTTGTTTTCCTAAGGACACATGCATGAAATTTTCCATTTTATGTGCTCTGGTTCCATTTTAGATTGAAATTCATCACATTTCCTCCTTTTGATCAAGATCTTTTTCAGAAAACACTTCGGATCAATTATGTCATTCAGATGTTGTCTGCTAATTTTTTTAAAAGTGTACTTGGACAGGTAGATTGTATTCTATGTCCCATGGAGCTTAGAGGGTAGTCCTCAGGTGTCTTTTCCCATTAAGCTGAGGAAGACTATCCTCAGGTGTCTTGTCCCATGGAGGAGGGAAATGATAAAGAGTTTCACTTGCCTCATTTGAACAACAAGAGGATTGAAAAATGAGGAATCTCAGCCATGTCCCTCTGAAGTACACAGTTTAGTTTCTACTGTCAGTTGAATCCCAGGAAAAGCCTTTGAAAGGAGAAGAATTTTATTTTGTACATACGTTTGGGAATAAGGCATTTGTTTACTAATACCAAACAGTAGAAATTTAATTAAAAAGATTAAACTGAGGATCAAAAGCCCAATGATAGCTATTGATTAAAATGCACTTTTCAACCAGCTTCCTCCCTTGCCTATATTTAGTAGATCAAAAATGCCCCAAGTTCTAGGAGCTTGGCCAGCTTCTGCTAGCAAATTGATATTGTCCTTCATTATTTTTAGTTCTTGTGTTATTTTCCCTGACTTACTGACATAAAAACGAAGTTCTTCAAGTAGGGCACAGGTTCCTCTGCTGAGCAGTGAGAAGGTTAAGGGCTCTGCAGTTTTTGTAGGACTACTTCAGCAAGGCTGTCTATTTGAGTTTGTTGATATTCAAAAGCTCAGATAGAAGCAATTTAAGTGGTAGACATAACTATAGAAAGATTGTGAATTGCTTTTTCAAGGTCTGCTACTCCAACCCAAGCTAAAAAGGCTCTGGTGAAAGCCTGCCCCAAACCCTTTCTATCTAAGGTAGGGTTATATGTAGGCATCCATCCAAAATCATAACCTTCCCAGTTCTGGCACACCCTTTTAAGTTGATAAAGGACCCCAGATTAGGTATATAAGCAGTGGAGGGAAGAGTTTTTCTAATTTCACTGTCAGATGGGAGGCCAGTGATCCCAAAGCATCTCTTCCAATTAAGGAGAAGTGTAGAGTTCGTGTTTCTTCCACATAAAAAGAAATACCCAATGTCTTCTAAGGCACAGTTGGGTCTCTTTGCCCAGATATTTTTCCCTGGAATAAAAGAGGGGATCTCATGATCAGAAATAAAATCATTGGGGCGCCTGGGTGGCTCAGTTGGTTAAGCGACTGCCTTCAGCTCAGGTCATGATCCTGGAGTCCCGGGATCGAGTCCCACATCGGACTCCCTGCTCGGCAGGGGGTCTGCTTCTCCCTCTGATCTTCTTCCCTCTCGTGCTCTCTGTCTCTCATTCTCTCTCTCTCAAATAAATAAATAAAATCTTTAAAAAAAAAAAAGAAATATAATCATTATAATCATAATCTGATTTACTAGCATTGTGGGAATGATTATGTGAGTACCTTAAATTTCTGTAGATCTGAAGTTACAAGAGAGCTGATCTAGTGTAAATAAGATTTTGGTGGAGATATAGAGGATTTCTACTGCAAAAGTAATTTGAATTAAGTTTCCACCATTCCCCAGATTTTTTGTTAATTCCCAACGAAGTACCATTGAGTTGGGAGGACATTAGCTTCCAATTTTCCAGTATTATTAGTTTTCATTGCCCCATCATAAAGATACACTAATGGAGGCAATGATAAAGTCTTCTGGATTCCAGCAGGGAGTGAATTCATGTTCACCTGGATTATATAAAATGGTATAGTTACAAATATTTAGTGGGAATCATCCTATAGTTTTGCCATTCCCATCATTATGTTTTTGAACTATAACAAAGATTTTGGGTAAGAGTCCAGACCTGAGTGAGGGTTATCCCATTATGAATAGGGAGTATCCAAAGGAAAGCCATAATATTTGGTGCCAGTCTTCTGAAAGGGAGGACATGTGTGATTTCCAAGCTATCAAAGGAAAATCCTATATCCTTACCAGATAGGTTTTGCCATCCTTCTAAAGAAGGTGGCCAGGCCAACAAGTCACATTCATCATGAATATTTGCTCATGCACAAATCCAACAATCAATAAATTTAGCAGAGGGGTGCCTGGGTGGCTCAGTCATTAAGCGTCTGCCTTCAGCTCAGGTCATGGTCCCAGGGTCCTGGGATCGAGCCCCACATCAGGCTCCCTGCTCGGCGGGAAGCCTCTTTTCTCTCTCCCACTCCTCCTCCTTGTGTTCCCTCTCTCTGTCTCTGTCAAATAAACAAAATCTTAAAAATAAATAAATTTAGCAGAATCAGAGAGTTTTTTATTAAGGGAGGGATAAAAGGATGTGTTAAAGCTAAAGTAAAGAATGGTAGGAAAACTAGGGAAAGAATAATTGAAAGCATGAATGACATGATTTAACTAAATATAGAGTGAGACAAGAAAGGAAAAAAAGGAAATTTATACAGGCCTGGTCCAGATATCTTGTCTATTTTAGACTTCAGGTACTTCAGTCCCTAGAAACTTTCAGTTTCAGGTCACCATTTGGTATATAGGTCCATTCAGGTTTTGGGGATTTTGTTTAGATGTGGCACCTGTATCCAGGAGTCTATTCCTTGAATTTGGCTGCACAGGAGTTAGTTAAGGATACCAGGGAGGAGCCTTTCCAGCAAGGTTGAAGAAAGTCTTTTTGGAGATGTATTTTCCGATAGATGAACTCTTCAGGCTGTAGGGTGTGACGTTGGATGTCTTCATCTCCCGGGAGTGCACTAGGGAAAGATTGTCCTATCAGAGTGTGATTATTTTTTATGGACTTGATCAGGCCCTTGCAAGCTTGAAGTGTATCCCCCTTTATTAGTTGTGGGGCAAAAAAAGTGAGGTCTAGGTGTATCAACCATCCTGTAATTATTTCAAAAGGTAAAAATTTTATGTATCCCAATGGTAGTAGATCTAAGATTTAGAAGAACCAATGGTAATTCTTTTGGCCAGGGTACTTGGAGGATTTCAACTAATTTAGCTAAGTCTTAATAAATCCATTTGTACACTTGACCAGTCCTAAAGACTGAGGATGCTAAGAACAGTGAAAGTGCTACAGAATTGGCCAAACAGAATAGCTTGTTGAGGTATTTGACCAGTAAAGTGGGTTTTCTGATCACTATGAACTTCAAGGGGTGTTCTGCAAGTAGGAATAGTCTTTTCTAATAGGACTTCAGCTACAGAAGAGGTAGTCACCTATCTACATGGGAAAGCTTCAGTGCAATGTGAAAACATGCAAACCATTACCAGAGCATACTTATATCCATGAGATGGGAGCAATTGTATGAAATCTATTTGCCAAACCTCGAATGGTTCATTGGGTAAATTAAAATCTTGGGGGCAGTATGAATAGGCTTCCCTGGATTACATTTAGGATAAGAGCAATCAAGAAAGGTACTTTCTGTGTGTGGCCTTGCCAATGTTTCCCCACCAGTATTGATTTATGAATGTTACTTCATCAGTTGACCAATGATTTAATTCATGTATGGTGGTTAATAATGGAAATTTTAGATTTTCTGGTAGGAACGGTTTGTTATGTGGTCTGAATCAGAGTTTCTTTTCTTCGTGATACCAACAGCCTTTAGATCTCCATCTTTGTTTTTCCTATTCAGAGCTTCTTTGTTCATGGGGGTATTGATTGATTCTGGGGAGAGGTTTCAAGGGATCAATTTGGATCTTAACTTTGGGCACTATGAATTCTGCATATGTCCCTGGGGGATTTGCCCATAGAGCAGGGGATACTAAACCTAATAATGGGGATAAGTCTGAAATTTGATCTTCCCTGATTTATAAAGTACTTGTGAAAGAAAAAGAGTTTGGATTTTCTTGGAGATTAAATTCGAGAGATTTAAGTTCAGGAGATTCTAACTCAAGAATTATATTCTCCCTTTCAAGAGAAGGAAATGGCAATACAATAATTTTCTAGGAAACCTTGTCCTAATAAGTGTTTGGGAGTTGATTCACTGAGGAGAAATGGAAGTTTATCTTGCAAATGTCCCAAGCAAAAGTGTATACATTTAGAAACAGGAACACACTGGTTTATTTGAGGCCCCCATTAATTGAATAAATATATTACTCCACGGGGGGAACTGTTTAATTGTAATGGGGTTGAGCACTGATGGAGTAGCTCTTGTGTCAGTTAATATTATAAGAGGTTCATCCCCAATCTGGAGAGTAGTTTCCTCTAGTCTCTTTAATGGTAGAATGAGAAACAGTCCCTGTGTTTTCTTGGAGCCCCATATTGGGATGAGTCTGACCCTTGGTTCTTGGAAAGTTGTCATCATCTGAATCTTTTTAATTTGTAGCAGTCCTTTCTCTGATGGCTGGGTTTTCTATGATGATGACAGAGTCCAGCAGGGAGAGTCTGCTTGGGAGATTTCAGCTGTTAAAGTTGGAGATTTAAATTTTAGTTACCCTTCTTTTGGAATCATCTTCTAGGGTGTGGGCTAACTGATTAGTTAGATTGACAAGATAGATCGCTGTTTAAATCACTTATAAACATTCAATTAAGGGCCACCCTGGGGGATTGAATGTCTATAGGGAGTTCAGAATTTTCTTTAAAAACAGTTTGGAGTTTGCTGTAGTAATCATGAGCAGATTCATCAGACTTTTGGGTGCATGTCTGAATTTGTTGCAGTTTACTGGTTTAGGGAAAGCCCTCAGAATGGCCAGATGCAGCCTTTTGGCTATTGCACAAGCTTGGTCATGTAAAAGAGCTGGTACTTGACTTAACGCTCAATTAGCAGCTTTCGTCCACTGCTTGGCTTGACCTTCTCCAACAAACATATAAACTAATTGATAAAGATTAGAGAAGCCAGGCTGATAATTTTGAGTGACAATATTGAATTCTTCAACAAATCTATGAGGATCCTCAGTTACCTTGGGAAAATCTCTTACTATAGCTCTAAATTCAGCTTTAGTCCGTGATACATAAGAAATTCATAATTTAGCAGGATTGTCAGAGAGTTTTAAGGTTCAGTTGGCAAGGTTTCAGCACTAGAGAAGAAGGGGAGTTGAGATAAAGGAAGGAATTATAATAGGGCAAAGGTGGATATAGCAGATTTGGAGCAGTGGGATTAGGGGAGACCTCGCTGGTGCTGCAAGGGAAAGACTTCAGATGCTTCTTTATCTCCTCTCATTGCTTATTTGTTTCAGTTTACTTAAAAGTAGTATTTTGTAAAGAGGCAGTTTCAGAATCCTGAATACTTTTAGAAGCCTCTAGGTACCAATTAAAATAGCTATCCCATTCAGATTGTTTGTTCTATTGCCATGGACTTCTAATTCAGTCCAGAGAAAAACAAGCCTGGGGAGACTGAAAGTTCCCCATAATGGCCATTGAAGTCCTAAATTATCATTAGTAAGGTGGTCCATTTAGTCAAAAATATACATGAGAAGAGACCATAGTTTTATAACATAAAACCAACTGGGAGCCCAGAGGGAGGGCCACCCTTAGAACATTCGCATGACTGGGATTCCACATTTTAGAAGTTTTCCTGAGAGTAAAAGAAAAGTTACTAAACAGCCTGATGGATGTGCTTTCAGGGTTGGAAGCTGTCTTTTATTTTACAGTGTGCCTTTCATGAGATACTTTTTTTCCCCCTGGTGGACACCCTTTGCTCTAGTTTTCCAATTGGTAAACAGGTGTCCCTTGTTGCATAGAAATTATGTTGCAGTTGACAGACAGTTCAGTCTGGCCCTTTGGGACCAACTTATCCTGTCCTATTGGGTGAGGCTCTTGCTTTGGGACGGTCTCTCATAAGGAAGTGGTGAGTATTCTTGCAGCATTTATTTGCTCTACCCATGCCCACAATTATTACTTACTTTTTCTCTCAAAACTTTTAAGAGAATTATACCAAAATTTTTGTATGCTTCCAATAAGAAAACAAACAGTAGAGTAGTCATCAAAAAGGACAACATAAAGAGGCCTTTCAACAGAGCTTGAATCAAAAAGCTCAACCAAAGGGAGGGAGCTCAGAATCCAAAAGGAGACTCGCCAAATGAAAGTAGAGAGTGACTCATGGAAGCAGTGGACTCAAGGGGCTCAGTGTGGAGCCTTGCTTCATTCTGAGGATTGTCATTCTTCAGGGGTCATCTCCTTCCCATGCCACTTCTGACATCAAGGAATGTCGACCTAAATAAAGAGGTAAACTGAGGCAAGCTCAAAATTGTCAAAAGTTTATTTGGAAACAGCAGAGGAATTGCAGTTCAGGATGTGCAAACTGTAGCAAGCTATAGGCAAGTCCATTGAGGGTTTGAGGTAAACCGTATTTATGGGGAGGGAATGTAAAGAGGGGAGTGTCTAGTTAGAGCCTGTTAAAATTAAAAACAAAAGGAGATCAACTTCGAAAATTTCTCAAGCAGACAAAACCAGTCCAGTCATACAGAGCTCAATTCAGCTTATTTTGTGAGACCAACCTGCCCTGGGTCATGTCTTTTTCATGCCTCTGGAAACTGTAAGCAAAACTTCCCAAGGTTGATATGAAGCAACCCCTGACCAACTCCCTATCATTGAAGAAAATTCCAAGATTATCAGTTTTCTGTAAATCGGGAATATACAAGAAATCATTCTCCCAGTCCTTGAGTTTTGTTTTCCTAAGGGTAGGTGTGTGAGACTTAACCATTTTATATCCTCCAGTTCCATTTTAGATTAAAATTCTTTTACATTATAAAAGAATAATGTCCTCTCACCCAAGAATAATAATAATTGTCCCCATAGCTAAAAGAAAATTATAGGAAATGTAAAGAAAGTACTTCTTGGGACAGGATTACTTAAGACATGTAATATTATGTTCCATACTCCTTTACAGACACTAAGCTTGCCTATTGCTTCACGGTTCACATCAGTAGAAATTAGGACAAAGAGCATATGCAGGTAATTCACAAAAGAAGAAATACAAATTAATTCTAAACACATGATGATTTTTAAGTTCCATGTGTTCAGTAATCTGAGTTATGTAAGTGTATTAGTAAGCAATGAAAGCATTGTTTTAAGTTAACATTGGTAATTGATAATACATTGCCAGATGTTACAGAAATGGATATTCTCATAACTTACTGTTAGAATAATTTGTTACTGTAAACTTTTTGTTGAGTAATCTGTTAATTTATAGGATAACAACTTTATAATAAGCAAACCTTTTAACCTAGCAGCTTTACCTCTAGCAATTTGTTGTGAGTAAATACTAGGAGATGTGTACAAGAGTATGAAGCCCAAAGATGTTCACTGCAGCATTCCATATGACAGTGGAAAAATAGAAACAACTGTAATTCCCAATAGTAAGAGATTAATTCATTAGATTTTGGTTTGACCGTTTGAGAGAATACTCTTCAGCCGATAAAACAGTTGTTGAAGAAGAAATCTTACCACATGGGAAAATGTACACGAGATATTGCTAAGTGGAAAATCAAGCAATGAAGCAATATGAAGGCATACTCTCATTTTTATGGAAAAAGTACTTGATGGGCAAAAAGCAAAATCTTAACCATGTTTATCTTTAGAGCTAGCATTTGTTGATTTTAAGGTTTTCATTTGTGCTCCTCTGTGTTTCTAAATTTTCTGCCCTAAGCATATAGGTATTTTGTCAATAGAAACAATGAACAAAAATCTCAACAAAGAAGCTATTAAAACTGTAGGATAGGGAGAAAATTATCTTCTGCCTTGTTTTCTAGACTTCAGCTGTTAATATACTGCCTTCATGATTTTTGCCATTTCCAAGGACTACCTGTATGATTACTTAATATTTCTAATTAAACCAATTCTTAACTCACTTTTTAACCTATCCTTATCTTTAGAAGTAATATATTCAAAATCACAGCTTTTATGTTCTAGTTTTTTTTTTTTTTTAACAACATGTGTTGAAGCGAAACATAATCCTTAAAATAGAAGCTCCTCATCAGTTGGCCCTCTTATGTCATCTCACACCACCAGTGATGTGGGAGGCATGGCTGGGGCCACCAGTGCCCTGATATGCTGAGGCTGGAGGCATGGAGCTCTCTGACGCCATCCCTGCAAATAGCCTCAGACTGACCAGAACAGCTTTCACATGAAGTGTCCACTTCCCACGCCCTGCAATCAGGTTTCAGAAATTATAGATTCACTCACTCACTTTCTCACAGATTACACTCAGCTCTGCCAAACTGTCAACTCACAGGAGCAAAGATATAGAAGTGAAAATGCTATGGCTTTGTTTCGTACCATGCTCTGCTTCAGTTGTTTCTTGTTTTGTTTTGTATTTTCTGGACTTTCTTATCCTTATGAGACAAAGCAATTCCTAGATGCTTCCAAAATCAGAAATGCTCACAGTGTTTTCTTCTTATGCATATCACATCCTAGTGGAAGCTAGAATCTGATTTCTGGTACTGTTTTCTGAAGGTTCCCGTGATCTCTCTTTATGAGGTTCTGCCAGTAAGTGCAGTTTTCATCTCAAATGAGAAATTACGTTTATCAAAGAGTGGTTATATCAGTTACGTATCAGTTGTCTGTTGTAACATGAACCATGTCTATCAAAACACTAAACACACACACACACAAAGAGGCTTAACAAATGTTTCCATATTTGTGCATGAATTTTTTAAGTCTATTTTGTTTGAGAATACATGACTCTATCTCATGGAAGAGTTTGCTCATAGTCAACATAATAATCAATGTAAAATAATTAAAAACATGTATTGTTTTTATTATCCTAGACTCTTAAGAGGAAGCAGTCAATTATGTCACCATTTGAGCATTTGAGTTGAATTCTAAACCCAACTTTAAAAAAGTAGAGTAACATCTTTGAGAATGGGCTGCATCTTATGAGAAATGAGACTTAGACCTGCTTTCTATCTTCATAAAATGCCAAGATGGTAGTGGTGGTGATGTGGTATTTAAAAATGTAAAGCACCAGTTCTCCCCCTTTCTCTTCAGTGGCCTCCAAATCTGGAGTTGATTTGCTGCCCAGTTGTACCAGATGTCTTCTACTTCCTACCCACCCCTCTGCTTAACTGTATGAGTTATCCTTAATTGCTTCATTCTAAAACATGTGAGCGTTTTCCCTGAAAAAACACCTCTGAGGTGTGTTTTAAAAGGAGGGAGGTTAAAAAAAAAAATTAACTTTGAAAGACTAAAGAATCAGGGGGAAAAAAGCCATGAATTCTATGTGCTGTATTCCCCTAGTGCTGGCGTTCTGCCGTTCTCATTGATCTTTGGTAAACTTGGTCTTGGCTGGCTGTTCTTGCTGACCTTCTGGGGGACGGGCCTGTTGCTGTGGTTCTCAAATGTCTTTGCTGGAGGCGGAATTGCCCCACCCTTGCCGGGGCCGGGCTAAGTAATCTGCTCGGGTTTGCTCTCGGGAGCTTTTGTTCCCTGCAAGCTTTCCCTATAGCTTTGGAGGATGAGAGTGAAAATCGCAGCTTCCCAATCTCTGCCCCGGAGGAGCTGAGAACTTGGGGCCCCATTCCTCAGTGACCCCCCAGAGAAAAGCAGTCACCAGGCTAATCCATCCCCCCACCCCTCTAGAACCCTCAGTTTGTTTCTCAGAGTCCATAGTCTCTCATGGTTCATCTCCCCCTCCAATTTCCCTCCCTTCATTTTTCCCTTCCTACTATCTTCTTCATTTTTTTTAACATATAATGTATTATTTGTTTCAGAAGTACAGGTCTGTGATTCAACAGTCTTACACAATTCACAGCACTCACCATAGCGCATACCCTACCTAATGTCTATTCACCCAGCCACCCCATCCCTCCCACCCCCCACCTCTCCAGCAACCCTC
>NW_028071913.1:0-382 GCF_054177405.1 Leptonychotes weddellii | reverse complement strand
CCATGAGAGATTATGGACTCTGAGAAACAAACTGAGGGTTCTAGAGGGGAGGGATTGGGGGGATGGGTTAGCCTGGTGATGGGTATTAAAGAGGGCACGTATTGAATGGAGCACTGGGTGTTATACGCAAACAATGAATCACAGAACACTACATCAAAAACTAATGATGTATGGTGATTAACATAACATAATAAAATAAAATTTAAAAAAAAGTGGCCTTAAAAAAAAGAGAGAGAATATAAGGGATTTCAAACAAATTCACTAAACATTCAAAGAATGAATGTTATCTGCATACAAGCTCTTTCATAAAATAGAATATTACTGACCCTTTTTTTTTAATGAAGCTAATATAACCTCCGTGAAAAATTCAGGAAAAAAAATT
>NW_028071912.1:0-382 GCF_054177405.1 Leptonychotes weddellii | reverse complement strand
GGAGCTGTTGTTGATGCTTTGTCAAGATCACTCGTTGTCAAACTGCATGAATGCCTAATTTAGTGGTTGCTTTTCAGACCGCATTGGTTTGCTATCTTTGGTGGTGTTTGAGTTATTGAAACATTGCCTCCTTTTTGAAACTTTAGACTTGCTTACTTGCTATGATGCCTACTGTTCCCGGTTCATATCCTAACTTCTTAACCATTCATTTCCACACTCCCTACCCAGCTCCTCTTCCTCCAAATACCCCCCACGGAGGGGCCTTGGGTCTTCATCCAGGTCCTGACCTTGGCCCTGTCCTTGACGTGCCATACCAGACCTGTGGCTCTCACCACCGCACATAGACATGGATGGTGTCTAAGTCGATGTTTCCAGGACGGAT
>NW_028071911.1:0-382 GCF_054177405.1 Leptonychotes weddellii | reverse complement strand
TGGTGATGGTGATGATGGTGATGATGGTGCTGATGGTGGTGGTGGTGGTGGTGGTGTGAGCAGCAGCAGGGGAAGCAACAGAGGAGTAATCATATAAGTAAACACCTACATAGTACTTATATGCACCAGACACTATTCTAAACACCTCACCTGGACTAAATCAGCCAACTGATGCCCTAACACCTGAGGTAGGTGCTATCATTGCCCCAGCTGATAAATGAAAAACTGAGGCACAGTGAGGCCAAGTCACTTTCCCAAGGTCACACGGGAAGTGGTGATGCAGACACTCAGAGAAGGCATCTGGTTCTGGAATCAGTGGACTCAGAAACTACACTCTAAACAAATAGGCAAGTAATCTCAGTGACAAATATGTGAAGCAAAT
>NW_028071910.1:0-382 GCF_054177405.1 Leptonychotes weddellii | reverse complement strand
TTTAAGACTACCTACTATATGCCCACACAAAGCAAGGGGTACAGTGTTCAACAAGCTGACTTTGTCACTGTCCTCATGATACGGTGCCACAGGAATGCCTGTGTGTCCAATGGGAGAGCCACTAACGTGTGACATCTGGCTGGTGTGACCGAGGAACATTTTATTTAATTTTTATTTATTTATTTATTTATTTATTTATTTTAAAGATTTTATTTATTTATTTATGAGAGACAGAGACAGAGAGAGAGAGAGGCAGAGGGAGAAGCAGGCTCCCAAGGAGCAGGAAGCCCGATGCGGGACTCGATCCCAGGACCCTGAGATCATGACCTGAGCCGAAGGCAGACGCCCAACCATCTGAGCCACCCAGGCGCCCTTATTTAAT
>NW_028071909.1:0-382 GCF_054177405.1 Leptonychotes weddellii | reverse complement strand
GATCACCCCTAATGACGGTTGAGTTCAGGGCACAAAGCGTTAGAAGCGCAATGAGCAGAGAGCACGATTTCTGATTGAATAAAGGACATTTTATTGAGTGTCGAGCGGGTGCAGCGAGAAGGGCTGGGCTGACGCTGGTGGGAGGGCAGATCCGCCCGGAGGTCCTGTGACTCCAGGCCCCCTTGGGTGGGGGAGGGTGACGGGGACCTAAGAGCACTCTGCGGGGACCACCTTCTTCTCCACGGTTCTCCCCTCGTGCGTGACCAGGCAGCTGACGCTGCTGTATGATTTCCACTTGGCAGGCGACAGGCTCAGGTAGCTGCTGGCCGCGTACTTGTTGTTGCTCTGTTTGGAGGGCTTGGTGGTCTCCACGCCCTGGGTG
>NW_028071908.1:0-382 GCF_054177405.1 Leptonychotes weddellii | reverse complement strand
GCCTGGGTGGCTCAGTTGGTTAAGCGACTGCCTTCGGCTCAGGTCATGATCCTGGAGTCCCGGGATCGAGTCCCGCATCGGGCTCCCTGCTCGGCGGGGAGTCTGCTTCTCCCTCTGACCCTCCTCCCTCTCGTGCTCTCTGTCTCTCATTCTCTCTGTCTCAAATAAATAAATAAAATCTTTAAAAAAAAAAAAAAGACCAAACTAATAAACCCAAAAACATTCCTGCAAGAATACACCTCCAGAATTCTAGAATAAGCCTTAAAAAACAAAAAGGTGAGTAGGTCTCATCCTTGTAAATGTATCAAAAGAAAAAAAAAAAAAAAAAGCAAGCATTTAAAGAAAGAGCTGAATGATCCATAACTTTCCAGAATGTGGAGCT
>NW_028071907.1:0-382 GCF_054177405.1 Leptonychotes weddellii | reverse complement strand
TACTAAACAACAGCTCTCTCTCTGACAGATCTAGTGCTCTTTACTTTTTTCACGGGTCATGTAACCAAGACTTGGGACAAAGTTTTATGCTTTTTGCTTGAAAGATGCTTTTAAGGACACAGAATTTTAAACTCCAGAAACTAAAAAAATCAGCTAGTTGACAAAAAGTACTACATTACCTAACTTTTTTTTTTTTTTTAAAGATTTTATTTATTTATTTGAGAGAGAGAGAATGAGAGACAGAGAGCATGAGAGGGAGGAGGGTCAGAGGGAGAAGCAGACTCCCCGCCGAGCAGGGAGCCCGATGCGGGACTCGATCCCGGGACTCCAGGATCATGACCTGAGCCGAAGGCAGTCGCTTAACCAACTGAGCCACCCAGGC
>NW_028071906.1:0-382 GCF_054177405.1 Leptonychotes weddellii | reverse complement strand
GCAGTCAGAGTAGAACAAGTATGCTTCTTGGAGTCACAGGGACCTGGGTTGAAATTCTAGGTACTCTATATGTAATTTCCGATGCTAGTCCATGGGATGGAAATAATGAGATGGGATATCTACAGTGCTTGCAACAGAGCACAGTCTCAGTAAATCTTGGTTTGCTTTTCCCCATTCTGTTTCCTTTTTTTTTTTTTTTAAGATTTTATTTATTTATTTGACAGAGAAAGACACAGCGAGAGAGGGAACACAAACGGGGAGTGGGAGAGGGAGAAGCAGACTCCCTGCCGAGCAGGGAGCCCGATGCGGGACTCGATCCCGGGACTCCAGGATCATGACCTGAGCCGAAGGCAGTCGCTTAACCAACTGAGCCACCCAGGCG
>NW_028071905.1:0-382 GCF_054177405.1 Leptonychotes weddellii | reverse complement strand
TTTGGGGGTTTGTTTTGTTTTGTTTTGTTTTTTGCTTGGTTTTTTAAGATTTTATTTATTTATTTATTTATTTATTTATTTATTTATTTATTTATGAGAGGGAGAGTGCACGGGTGGGGGGAGGGGCAAAGGAAGAGGGAGAAGCAGACTTCCCTGCTGAGCAGGGAGCCCAACCACGGGCTCGATCCCAGGACCCTGGGATCACAACCCAAGCCGAAGCCAGATGCTTAACTGACTGAGCCACCCAGGCGCCCCTTATCCTTTCTTTTGTTGATGTGGTGTATGACATTGATTGGTTTGTGACTATTGAACCATCTTTGCATCCCAGGAATAAATCCCACCTAATTGTGGTCAATAATCTTTTTAATGTATTGTTGTATGC
>NW_028071904.1:0-382 GCF_054177405.1 Leptonychotes weddellii | reverse complement strand
GTTAGCCAACATATAAAAAGCTTCTGCACAGCCAATGAAACAGTCACATTCTTTTTAAACGGCTTTAAAAATCAAAGCAATGACAAATTGAGAGTGTTTTTCGGAACCCTCCTTAAAGATTTCCATACCTACTTTGCTGTGTGGAGAACCCACCACATTATGGGAAGACAAAAAGAGAGGTGACTAATTTTTTTTTTTTTATTCTTATGTTAATCCCCATACATTACATCATTAGTTTTAGATGAAGTGTTCCATGATTCATTGTTTGTGCATAACACCCAGTGCTCCATGCAGAATGTGCCCTCCTCAATACCCACCACCAGGCTAACCCATCCTCCCACCCTCCTCCCCTCTAGAACCCTGTTTGTTTTTCAGAGTCCAT
>NW_028071903.1:0-7758 GCF_054177405.1 Leptonychotes weddellii | reverse complement strand
AGGATCAAGTCCCGCATCGGGCTCCCTGCTCGGCAGGGAGTCTGCTTCTCCCTCTGACCCTCCCCCCTCTCATGTGCTCTCTCTCTCTCTCTCTCATTCTCTCTCTCAAATAAATAAAATCTTTAAAAAAAAATAAAATAAAATAAAATAAAATGGAAGACGATCGGGACCCCTGGGTAGCTCAGTCAGTTAAGCGTCTGCCTTCCGCTCAGATCTTGATCTCAGCGTCCTGGGATCAAGGCCCATGTCGGGCTCCTTGCTCAGCAGAGAAGCTGCCTTTCCCTCTCCCTCTGCCTGCAGCTCCCCCTGCTCGTGCTCTCTCTCTTTTTTTCTTTCTCTGACAAATAAATAAATACTTTTTTTTTTTTTTTAAAGCAAGACCATGGAATCTAAACCAGCAAGGAGAGAGGTAGGATGAGAGAGACCTGAGGCTGTGTTATGGTCAAGGGACTGGATGCCTATAAAAGGCTGAAAAGTGGTGGTTACTTGAGCAACTGAGCTGAAAGAATAGGAAGAAGGAGCGTTTGAAAGCAAAGTTTCAGAAGTGGACATATTTTTTGAGATTGGTATCTTGGTTGTGACCATGGGAAAGTGGCTGCCAGCAATCAAGTGAGGAAAAAGTCATTAGAGACAGCTTAGATCCTTTTCAATTCACTATTAATGGTGTATAAGAACAATGCTAATTTTTGTATTTGTATCTTGTCTTTGATTACCTTACTAAACAATCTGATTGGCTCTAATTATTTTAAAATTGATTTCTCTTGAATTGTCTAGGGAGATAATCATCTTCTTGGCAAATAACAACAGGTTTGTCTCTTCCTTTCTAATAATCCTATGTAACTTATTCTTCTTGCCTTACTGAATTGTCTAGAATATCTACTAAAATGTTGAATAGTGCAAGGGATTACCAGGGTCCACTTTGGTTTCCTGACCTTAACAAGAATACTTCTACTATTTCATCATGAAATACGGTGTTGGTTATGGCTTTCTGATATAGTCTTTTTATCAAACTAAGAAGTTTTCTCTTATTCCCAGTTTTGTTTTACATTTTATTAAGGTTTTGTTTTACTTTTTGCCTTGAAATCAGCAATGTGAGTTACATTTTATTGAATGCTTTTTCATCATTTATGAAGGTAAACATGATTTTCTCCCTAATCTCTCTCTTTTTTTTAATTTTATTTATTTATTTGACAGAGAGATAGAGAGAGAGTGTGCACACAAGCAGGGGGAGAAGCAGGCAGAGGGAGAGGGAGAAGCAGGCTCCCCACTGAGCAAGGAGCCTTATGTGGGGCTTGATCCCAGGACCCTGGGACCATGACCTGAGTCCCTAATCTCTTAATACAATGGCTCTCATTATATTAAAAATGCAGATTCTATTTCAATTCAATTCAACAAATATTTTTGAGTGCTTACTATATGCTACACTATAATTTAGACTTTCAGTGTTCAGAAAAAAAATCCCTGATGAGGATCAAGTTTACATCCTAATGGATCAATCTTCCACTCCTGCTTCTAGGAATTTATTCACAGATATATGTGCTTAAATGTATGTAGGTTCAGGGGTATTTATTGGGACAGTTTTCTATGTTGTACAATATTCAATAATAGATGAGTGACAAAGGCATAATGACCTAGTCACATATAGAACACTGTACAACCATTAAAAGAACGAGGTAGATACATGTGTCGTGACATGAAAATTTCTTTAAGATTATTAAATCTTTCGGGCACCTGGGTGGCTCAGATGGTTGAGCGTCTGCCTTCGGCTCAGGTCATGATCTCAGGGTCCTGGGATCGAGTCCCGCATCGGGCTCCCTGCTCCTTGGGAGCCTGCTTCTCCCTCTGCCTTTCTCTCTCGCTCTCTCTCATGAATAAAAAAAAAAAAAAAAAAAGATTATTAAATCTTTCAAAAGTGCCTCATAGAGCACCTGGGTAGCTCAGTTGTTAAGCGTCTGCCACGGCCCTGGGATCGAGCCCCACATCAGGCTCTCTGTTCGGCGGGGAGCCTGCTTCTCCCTCTCCCACTCCCCCTGCTTGTGTTGCCTCTCTCACTGTCTCTCTTTCTATCAAATAAATAAATAAAATCTTTAAAAAATAAAAAAATAATAGAACTGCATCATAGACCCATTATGTAAAAGATATGGATGTCCATGATCTACATGTATAGAAAGACAAGTGAAGGACACTGTCATGGTTAATTTTATGTGTCAACTGGATGCGGCTAAGGCATGCCCAGAGAGCTGACAAAACATTATTTCTGGGTGTGTCTCTGAGGGCGTCTCTGGAAGAGATGAGCATTTGAATCAGTAGACTGAGTAAAGCAGGTTACCCACACTGGGGCAGGTGGGCATCATCCAACTCAGCGAGGATGTGAATAAAGCACAAAGGTTAGAGGAAGGGTAAATTCGGCCTCTCTGCTTGGGCTGAGACATCCATCTTCTCCTGTCCCTCAGACATGGGTGGTCCTGGTTCTTGGGCTTTTGGACTCACTCCGGGAATTACGCCATTGCTCCTCACTCCCTTCTCAGGTCTTTAGACTTGGACTGAATTATATCATCAGCTTTTTTGTTCTCCAGCTTGCAGATGGCAGAGTGTGGGACATCTTGGCCTCCATAACCATGTGAACCAAATCCTATAATAAATCTCTTATCTCTATATCTATATCTACATCTATTCTATAAGTTCTGTTTCTCTGGAGAACCATGACTAATACAGATATCCATCAAATTGTAACAGTTAATGGTTACCTCTAGGGACGGAATGAGGAATGGGATCGGGGTGAGTAGGAACCCCAATATGTTTCTCTATAAACTTATGTATTGTTTGTACCATTTGCAATGAGAATTTATTTGTGTATTATTTGTGCAGTTTTAAAAAGAGAGAGAGAAAGAGCAAACAGCATGAAACTGCCGTGAAACCAGCAAAATTTTGACAGATGGTCTGTCAAAACTACCAGGAAAAAATGCAAGCACTAGGAAAATAACAGAGGAAAAAAAATCAGGGAAGTATCCTCAGTTAATTAACACTAAGAAAGAAAAGAAAGAGAGAGGTGGAAAAAGAACCTAAATAGTTGGAATCTAAACCTAAAGCAGGAGATTTGAGAGATCTTGAGGAGCTCTTAAGTATGACCACAGACAGTTACATCTGTGATTTATGAAGACCATTTTGTCAAAATGAGAACATCACGAGTCTCTTTTACAGCTCTATTTCAGAAAGGCTGGAAGGCATCATTTCATTTCAACACCCAAGAGGAAATGATCATGAGCCAAGAAAGATTTAAATATCCTCAGAGACAAGTGTGTTGCTTGCCAACTCTTAAGAAGCTAAGGTTTACTTGTCATGATGAACCAAGATGCTGAGCAAAGAACAGATTCTCAAGTAAAAGGCAGGGACCAAGCAGAGTGACATCTGTAAGTCAGCTGTTTTTATTCAAGAGTTTGGTTTTTAATTTTTTTTTTTTAAAGATTTTATTTATTTATTTGAGAGAGAGACTGAGATAGAGAGAGCATGAGAGGGGGGAGGGTCAGAGGGAGAAGCAGACTCCCTGCCGAGCAGGGAGCCCGATGTGGGACTCGATCCCAGGACTCCAGGATCATGACCTGAGCCGAAGGCAGTCGCTTAACCAACTGAGCCACCCAGGCGCCCCGGTTTTTAATTTTTAGATTAGAAAATTGTTTGATATCTGCTTCTCCTGTCAAAATCAGATCACATCAAAGGGGAGCCCGCAGTAGCTTTCTGGACATTGAACTGTCCATGTCACCGAGCTCTCCTTATTCTTACACACTGCCTAGAAGTTTAAAGAACACTTTCTCCTGCATTACCTCAGGGGGTTCTCACAACATATCTAAGACTGGTTCCATTGGTCTTATTTTATGAGCGGGGGAAACAGCTTAAAGGGGTAGCTTCCACCAAGATCACCTTAGTGAATGGCACAGCCGGGATGCGAATCTCTGACTGCTGACTCCGGTGTTCCCACAATGATTGCTCAGGCAGAGATAATTAATGTGTTTGACCTTTTCTTAAACAATATTTGTGTAGTCATACAAGAGAAGGAAAGTAGATAGTTTGGGATGGAGCAGAACAGAAATAAGAAATAATAGAAAATAAGCTTGGGGAAGCATGGAAAAGAGGAAGTGAATGAGCAGTCTTGATTTGGCTGGAGGGTTTTTATCTATTATGATCAGGCCTACCAAATGCCACTGGAGAACCATGATAAAAACTGTGCTTAAGGGAAATTATTTGAAGACTTCAGCATCAGCGAAAATGGCATAATAGGATATGGAAACAAACGGAGTGGGGCTGGACAGAAAAAATGAGGAAAATCAGAAATATTAAGCACTAGAAGATTTTCAAGACCCTGGAAAAAAGAACCAGTTGGACCATGAATGAAGAATGAATCAAAAGATATATGCCAACATTTTATATCAAGTATGCCAGACTGATAGTAATTCGAGTAACTGGTGGAAATGTTGAGAGGGTGGCTAAAGATCACCCAGCCAGTTACCGATACATAAAGCTTCAGGTGTCAATAGGGATGCCTGGGTGGCTCAGTTGGTTAAGTGTCTGCCTTTGGCTCAGGTCATGATCCCGGAGTCCCGGGATGGAGTCCAGCATCGGGCTCCCTGCTCAGTGGGGAACCTGCTTCTCCCCCTGCTTGTGCTCTCTCTCTCTCTCTGTGACAAGTAAATGAATAAAATCTTTTAAAAAAAATCTTCATGTGTCAATAATCAAGTGAAACTTCTTATAAGGAGCTGGTGGAATAAATCCGGAGAAAAGTAAGAAACGACTGCTAGACCTTTATATCTGAAAGCCATTTCTTTCATTAGGTGATCATGACAATCAGGAGAATTGAGAATCGAGTAAGAAACACTGGAGAGGTCTACCCAGTAGCTGCCAGGAGGGCAGTTCCAGGCAGGCAGGATAGATCAAGGAGATAGCGAAGGTTTCAGCAAGCAGAGCATCAGCCAAAGTAGGAATCACTAATCTACACAACATCTGCAAGTCAGCAAATAGAGCCTGCTGGAATATGCCTGGTAAGCTCTGGTGGAATATGCCTGGTAAGCTCTGGTTTTCAAGCAGACATCCTCTTTGCTTTCGCTAACTTCTTACTGAATCGAGGCAATTCTAGGCTTAAAAGCACTCATTAGTAAATAAAATCTTAAAAAAAAAAAAAAGGGATGCCTGAGTGGCAGTCAGTTAAGAGTCTGCCTTCGGCTCAGGTCGTGATCCCAGGGTCCTGGGATCGAGTCCCGCATCAGTCTGCCTGCTCAGCGGGGAGCCTGCTTCTCCCTCTGTCCTGCTGCTCCCCTGGCTTGTGTGCACTCTCTCTCTCCGACAAAAAAATAAAACCTTTAAAAAAAAAAAACACTCGGGCGCCTGGGTGGCTCAGTTGGTTAAGTGACTGCCTTCGGCTCAGGTCATGATCCTGGAGTCCCTGGATCGAGTCCCGCATCAGGCTCCTTGCTCGGCAGGGAGCCTGCTTCTCCCTCTGACCCTCCCCCCTCTCATGTGCTCTCTCTCTCAAATAAATAAAATCTTTTAAAAAAAAGAAAGAAAGAAAAAAAAAGCACTCATTAGGGCTATGAAGAGATTATTGGAGAAAGGCAGGGTGTTGGAATTACTTTATTCTAAATGTGATTATAAACGGAGCAAAACCAAAGCCCAAGTTTAAGAGATAGCCCACAACTAAAGAACAGGCGAAATGTTCCTAAAGGAGAAAGAGGAATAGAACTGTGGAAGGAAAGGTGAAAATAATAGTATCTCAGATCTTAGGCTAAGATAGAGCAGAAAGATTGAAATGCTGTTAGATGTAACAAAAAGATCAAAAAGGATGAGGGGGGTGCCTGGGTGGCTCAGTTGGTTAAGCGACTGCCTTCGGCTCAGGTCATGATCCTGGAGTCCCAGGATCAAGTCCCGCATCGGGCTCCCTGCTCGGCAGGGAGTCTGCTTCTCCCTCTGACCCTCCTCCCTCTCATGCTCTCTGTCTCTCATTCTCTCTCTCGCAAATAAATAAAATCTTAAAAAAAAAAAAAAAAAAAGGATGAAGGCACACCAAAAAAAAAAAAAAAGTTTCAATTATTTGATAATCAGGAAACCATTGGTGCTGAGAAAGGGTCATTTTTTTTTAAGATTTTATTTATTTATTTTAGAGACAGAGGGTGGGTGAGGGGTAGAGGGAGAGGGGGAGAGAGAGAATCTCAAACAGACTCCCTGCTGAACTCAGAGCCTAATGAGGGGCTTGATCCCACAGCCCTGGCATCATGACCTGAGCTGAAATCAAGAGTCAGACGCTTAACCAACTGAGCCACCCAGGAGTGGTGAGAAAGGATAATTTTAGTGAAGATCGGAAGATGGATAGCAAATTGCTGGAAGGGAATGGTGGTTAGTAAGGCCATAGGGAAGGAGCAACTCTGAAAGACAATAAAATAACAGAATGACAATTGTTAGGGAAACAAGATTGAATTTAACTGAAGAAACAGTTTTTTTAATTTTATTTATTTATTTTAGAGAAAGAGAGTACTGAGGGGAGGGATGGAGGGAGAGAAAGAGTCTTTTTTTATTTTATTTTATTTATTTATTTGAGACAGGGAGAGAGCACACAAGCAGGGAGAGTGGCAGCACAGGGAGAAGCAAACTCCCCGCTGAGCAAGGAGCCCGATGCAGGACCCGACCCCAGGACCCTGGGATCATGACCCGCGCCGAAGGCAGACGCTTAACCAACTGAGCCACCCAGGCGTCCTGAGAGGGAGCGTCTTAAGTAGACTCTGTGCTGTGCACAGAGTCTGACGTGGGGCTTGAACTCACAACCCTGAGATCAGAACCTGAGCCGAAACCAAGAGTCCAAGGCTTAACCAACTTAGCCATCCAGGCACCCCAATCAAAGAAGCATTTAAAGAACATGTATTATATGCATAGTGTCATGTTACGTGCCAAAAAAAAAAAAAAAATGTTTTAAGAAGAAACAATCAAGAGAAAGTAAAGGGTAGGGAAGATAGATGAGCATGGGGGTCCCCAAAAGGCTAACAGAGAGAACCCAGAAGGAGTAATAATCCATCAGCTGGCAGCTCAGTTATGGTGGAGGTGACGTGGAGGACTGGTTGGGGTAAATGAAAAGCAGGAGCAAAGAAAAACTCGGGGTTGAAGTTTGGCCTCAAAAGGGAATTGGTAATTACTAATCAAGTACAAGATTGGCAAGTCCAGGCAAATTGTAGGTAAATGAAAGGCTGAAGTGGGGGGAAGGGTGAAGGGTCTGGAAGAAGCACAAGCTGAAGTCAAATGATAGGGACAGACCAGGTTGTTGATAGTGGCACATTGTTTCTAAAGTCCAAACAGAGCTGGATTTGAAATCTGGTCCTGTCACCCTCTAGTTATATGACCTTAGGGAAATCACTTAACTCTTTGGAGTACTAGTTTTCCCCTTTAGAAATAGCTATCTCATAGTATTATTGTAAAAAGTATATGAGATAGGGGCAGCTGGATGGCTCCGTTAGTTAGGCATCCAACTTGTGATTTCAGCTCAGGTCATGATCTCAGTGTCATGAGATAAAGCCTGGCACTGGGCTCCATGCTCAGCTGGGAGTCTGCTTGAGATTCCCTCTCCCTGTGCCCCTCCCATTGCTTGCACGCCCCGAGTGCGCACACTCTCTGTCTCTCAAATAAATAAATAAATCTTTTTTTTAAAAAAGTATATAAGATAATGCCTGTAAAAGCAAGTGCCTGGCATTCTATAAGTACTTAATAAATCGCCAATATTATAAA
>NW_028071902.1:0-382 GCF_054177405.1 Leptonychotes weddellii | reverse complement strand
ATGTTATTGAGCTTGCTTGTGGTGATTATTTCACAATGCAAACACATATCAAAACATCAAGTCATACACCTCAAATGTATATAATTTTTGTCAATTACCATATACCTCAATAAAGCTGGGGGGAAAATTAATACTACAAAGCTTCTAGAAGGAAACGTAAGAGACTACCTCTGCAAACTTGTAGCGTGTGATATTTCTTAAACAGACCAAAAAAAGTCACTGACCATAAAAGAAAAAAAATAATAAATTGAACATCAAAATTATACATAATTTTAATGCAAAAAAATTGTCCTAGATTTTCTCTAATCATCTCAACTTCAATATAATAATTTTTTGTTTGGGGCACCTGGGTGGCTCAGTCATTAAGCGTCTGCCTTCGGCT
>NW_028071901.1:0-382 GCF_054177405.1 Leptonychotes weddellii | reverse complement strand
TGTGATGCTATCAGGAGATTGTGGGAACTACTTAGGTCATGAGGGTGGAAACTTCATGAACGGGATTAGTGCTCTTATAAAAGAGACCCCACAGAGCTCCCTAGTCCCTTCTACCTATGAATCAGAAAGCAGGCCTCCATCAAACACTGATTCTGCCAGAGCCTTGATCTTGGACTTCTCAAACTCTGGAACTATGAGAAATAAATTTCTGTTGTTTATAAGTCACCCAGTCTATGGTATTTTGTTATAGCAGCTCAAATGGACTAAGACACATCTTTTTCTGGCTTTGATACTAGAGTAATGTTAACCTCATGAGTTGGGAAGTGCTCGCTCTTCTTCTATTTTCAGAAAGAGTTTAAATAGAATGGTATTATAACTTCCT
>NW_028071900.1:0-382 GCF_054177405.1 Leptonychotes weddellii | reverse complement strand
TCCTGCTCCCTCAACCATCCTGGGCCTTCTCAGGAAGATGTCCTTGGGAACAGGAGCAAACAGGACACAGAGAGCTGTTGGTCCCTGGTGGCCAGTGTCCGGCAGGGCCTTTGGGGGACGCTGAGCTGGAGGGCACTGCTTTGGCCAAGCACGAGCTGGCCTACAATCTGGGGGCGGCTACTGTGTGGAACTGAAGGAACGGCAAGGACACTCAGGGGCATTCATTGGGTTCCCTTGTCTACCTGCCTTGTAGAGGTTGATGGCCACGCAGGGCCAGATGTGACCCCCCCCCCCCCCCCGCTTAGAGAGAGAGCAGAGATGTGGGAAGGAGTAGCACCTTCCTGACTTATTGTCAGATTTATTTTTGGACCATTTTTTACAG
>NW_028071899.1:0-382 GCF_054177405.1 Leptonychotes weddellii | reverse complement strand
TTGTCCTTCATATGATTGATATTTAGGGAGTAATTTATAAAACTGAAATTTCTTTATGGAGTAGGATTTTTATATAAAAGATTTATTTCTGTCCTTTATGAAACTCTAAGATGCTGACTTGATTATAGAGTCTTGTTATAATATTGTGTTATTGTCCAACCTTGGCATAATAGGGTTGAACCTAGAGTTGCTGTTTTTTGTTTGTTTTTTTTTTTCAAAATTTAACTCTACTGCTTAAAGGCAGATAAATCTCTTTACCTTTCTGGTCTTGTTTTCCTACTCTGTAAAAGGAAGAGGAGTTGTTAAATTGATTCTAAACTCAGAAGGAAACAACTTTAAAGGTACTTAGCTAGGCAATAGAACCATTAGGAAATAAGACAAG
>NW_028071898.1:0-382 GCF_054177405.1 Leptonychotes weddellii | reverse complement strand
GAGTAGGACAGAGTAAAGGACATTAAGGGAAATATCTTTCTTCAAGAAAACCAGAAGTTGTTAATAAGTACTCCTCCAATTTTGATTGTGAGTGAAGATAGCACCCAACCTTAACTATTCAGTGATCTTTCTTTGGGCACAAAGGAAGCAAAGAATTGATTTCATATAAGATTTTGACTTCCTAAGAACAATGAATCAGAGAGAGGTTAGTTTTAGCCTCTAGGTTGTGAGACCTATGTGATACAAAATTAAATACAGGTCGATGATTGTATTACCATAACCATCAGTATGAAGGTGAACCTCAAGGGTGACTTAACAACAGCAATATTATTTGAAATTTGGGACACTGTAAAATAAATAGTAATTAATGGTTATTTTCATT
>NW_028071897.1:0-382 GCF_054177405.1 Leptonychotes weddellii | reverse complement strand
TTTAGAGATTTTTTTTATTTGAGAGAGAGAGAGAGATAGCGAGAGAGCATGAGCAGGGGGGAGAGGGAGAAGCAGGCTCCCCACTGAGCAGGGAGCCCGACATGGGGCTCGATCCCAGGTCTCTGGGATCATGACCTGAGCTGAAGGCAGACGCTTAACTGACTGAGTCACCAGGCGCCCCTATTTTTTAATTTTTTGAGGAGCTGCCATGTTGTTTTCCATATTGGCTGCATCATTTTACATTCCCACCAACTGCACAAGATTTCCAATTTCTCTTCCTTTTTGCCAGTACTTACTTTCTGTTTGTTTTTAATAGTAGTCATCTTACCATCCTTCTGAGGTAGTATCCTGACCTTTGTATTTGTCACTATCTTGATTATTT
>NW_028071896.1:0-382 GCF_054177405.1 Leptonychotes weddellii | reverse complement strand
TATGAATGCAGTGAATGTGGCAAGTCCTTTTGCCGAAGGAATAGTCTCAATGTACACATCAAGGTTCACTCGGGTGAAAGGCCTTACAAATGTAATGTATGTGGGAAATCTTTGAACTATAAGTCGACGTTCATACAACACCAGAGAATTCACACAGGAGAAAAGCCTTATCTGTGCAGTGAATGTGGGAAATCTTTTACTTGTAGTTCTTACCTCCGTGATCACCAGAGAGTTCACACTGGAGAAAGGCCTTATAAATGCAGTCACTGTGGGAAAACTTTCACTTCTCGTTCCCTCCTCCGTTCTCACCAGAGACTTCACACTGGAAAAAGGCCTTATGAGTGCAGTGAATGTGGCAAGTCCTTCTTCCAAAGAAATACCC
>NW_028071895.1:0-382 GCF_054177405.1 Leptonychotes weddellii | reverse complement strand
GGTGTTTCCATTTTCATTTGTCTCCAGGTATTTTTTATTTCCTCTTTGATTTCTTTGTTGACTCGTTGGTTGTTTAGTAGCTAATTGTTTAGGCTCTATGTGTTTGTGTTTTTTCCAGGTTATTTTCTTGTGATTGATCTCTAGTTTCATACTGTTGTGGTTGGAAAAGATGCTTGATACGACTTCAATTTTCTTAAATTTATTAAGATTTGTTTTGTGGCCTAACATGTGATGTACCCTGAAGAATGTTCCATGTGCCCCTGAAAAGAATGTGTATTTTACTGTTTTGGGATAGAATGCTCTGTAAATATCTGTTAATTTCATCTGGTATAATGTGTCATTTAAGGCTGATGCTTCCTATTGATTTTTGGTCTGAATGATC
>NW_028071894.1:0-382 GCF_054177405.1 Leptonychotes weddellii | reverse complement strand
GCGCCTGGGTGGCTCAGTCGTTAAGCGTCTGCCTTCGGCTCAGGTCATGATCCCAGGGTCCTGGGATCGAGTCCCACATCGGGCTCCCTGCTCAGCGGGAAGCCTGCTTCTCCCTCTCCCACTCCCCCTGCTTGTGTTCCTGCTCTCGCTCTCTCTCTGTCAAATAAATAAATAAAATCTTTAAAAAAAAAAAAAAAAAGAACTCAAGTGCCATGAGGCCACTATGGAAACTGGTATTGTGGGAATATAAAGGACTCTGGAGTCAGACACAACCAGGTTCATATTTGGGCTCTGTCACCTACTTTTGAGACCTTGGGCATGTTACTTAACATCTCTGAGCTCAATTTCCTCATCTGTAAGATGAAGATAAAATGACCCAACT
>NW_028071893.1:0-382 GCF_054177405.1 Leptonychotes weddellii | reverse complement strand
AAATTCTATGTGTCCCAACTTCAGGAAGGTCAGGAGTTCAATGGAATCTTTTAAGGCAAACACTTATGTTTCCTGTTACTTTCATCTAAGAATGATCAGTGCTCTTGTCAGGGGGATTCTTCTGTTGTTAAATCACCATTTTGTTGTATTACAAATAACTTATTTTTCTCTTTAGTGTGCCAGTTACAGACATCAGAAGTCAGCTTTAAGGATGCCTCTGTATAGTGTAAGCAGTTTGGGATCTATATAGCTAAATTCTCAGCCTGAATCAGCAACGAGAAATGGCTTATTCACTGCCTGAATTAGCGTTGAGAAACTTTTCCATTTATATACATTTATAGGGAAGGTGTAAGAAGACATTATAATCTTTCATTAAAGATTT
>NW_028071892.1:0-7759 GCF_054177405.1 Leptonychotes weddellii | reverse complement strand
GCGGACGACTGTGTCTGCGCTCAGCCCGGCGGTCACCGCCGATAGAGCCTGAGAGGTCTGTCCTCGCGGGTGATCCTTGCTCCCCGCACAGCCCTTCTACCCCACTCGGCTTCCAGGGCTCACACCTGCTGCCGCCGCAGTTGCGGGAGGGTGCGGATTGTGAACAAAGTTTCGTTTTTTGTATTTTTTTGTCTTTTTCAAAGATTTTATCCATTTATTTGAGAAAGAGCACAAGTGGGGTGGGGGGGGGCAAAGGCAGAGGGAGAAGCAGACCCCCTGCCAAGCAGGGAGCCAGACGCAGGACTCGATCCCAGGATCCCGAGATCCTGACCTGAACCGGAGGCAGACGCTTCACCGTCTGAGCCCCCTGGCGCCCCAGTAACCAGAGTTCTACTGGAGCACAGCTGTGCCTGCTGTTGACTCTTTGCCGCTGCCTTTGTGCTGTGGGGCAGAGTGAGGTGGCTGTGCAGACCGTACGGCTGGCAAGACCTAACATACATGCCATCTGATGCCTCACAGCCTTTGGTCTAGAGGGGCCAAGAAGTGGCTCAGTTACTGTTCCCTGACACCCACGCCCTCACCCCCATCCTGCTGACCCCCTGTTCTGTGTACGTGGGCCAACTCCCTAAGCACTTTCTAAGTCATTTTCCCCCTCCGCCACTGCCCCTGGCCTGAGGGACCTCAGTGGGCGTTCTCCTGTCCAGTGCTGTCTCAGATGAGGGCTCGCATGGCTCTCTTTTCCAGAATAGACCCCAAAAGGGGAATGAGAAGCCGGAGCTCTTGGGCAACGTTTTAGGGCCGGCTGAGGCTTCTGCTGAGCAGAACTTTAAAAAGCAGAACTGTCAGGATCGGCTCCCAAAGACGCCGAGCTAGCAGCACAATGGCACTTTCTGTTTGTGTCTCCCACCCATGCTCTAATTTGGGGGACAAAGGAGTCTTCAGGGTTGCCTTTAGGAGCCTCCTAAATCAAATCTCCTACAACTTCTTTGGGGCCTTGGATAATCACTCTGTGATAACCTGGGAATCTGGGGGAATGTGTTGCCATGGAAACCTTAATTTGGGGACTTTCTGAGGGTTTTTTTTTTTTTTAAGATTTTATTTATTTATTTGAGAGAGAGCATGAGAAGGGGGAGGGTCAGAGGGAGAAGCAGACTCCCCGCGGAGCAGGGAGCCCGATGCAGGATTCAATCCCAGGACTCCGGGATCATGACCTGAGCCGAAGGTAGTCGCTTAAACGACTGAGCCACCCAGGTGCCCCCGACTTTCTGAGTTCTAAGGAGGTTTGTGTTGCATGGGCTGTGGTATAAATAAAAGTGACCAGGGGCTGTGAGCTGTCACCCCATTGGTGGAGAGGGGGCCTCAGGTTGGCAAAATGCCTTTTCCCCACGGACCGGGGCGAGATGGCCAATAGAGCCTGAGAGGTCTGTACTTGTGGGTGATCCTTGCCACTAGAGTGGAGGCTCAGAGGGGCAAGACTGGATCCCATGCCTGGTGGGCTGCCTGACAGCCAGGTGGCTTTCCCCCAGGTCCCCGCAGCAGAGTGTCTGAGCTGGGCCATGTGACAGCCTCAGAGGAGGAGGGTGACGGGTCACTCCATGGGAACAGATCACTCCCTGAGGTGCAGAGCCTCAGCTTCCCCGCTGACATCTGGACAGCACTCTTTGGTCTGTTTGCCCAACGTCTAACGTTTGTACAACCCTTTAAGTCGCTTCATTGGCTGGAGTGTAAATACCGGCCGGTGGCTGAGGCGGCGTCTTTGGGCCGCCACCCTGCGATCCGGGGCCTGGGGTTGCTTAGAAATGGGAGTAGATGGCAGCCAACGCTGTGGACGGATCTTTTCCACTTCATTACTCTGCACCCCCGCCCCCCCGCCGTGTGGGCGGGACAGGGGGTTCTGGGCTGGAAACCTCCCGGAGAAGTGGTTACAAAATGTTGGCAGGGTCCTCAATGAAAAATTTCTCTGTGGACTTTTCCTATTTGACTCACTGAAGTCTGACTTTAAATCTGAGGAAGAAATGATCCCATGGGAGTCCCAACTGTTTGATGAAAACAAAATAAATAGCCTTCTTCAAATACTGAGAAGAGGTGAAGGAAAAGAATCGGGGTACAGCAAGGAAGTGCATGCCCCCTGGTTGGGGGGTGGGAATTTTGCATTTCTGCTCGGCTGACCCATTTCTACAACCAGGAGAAAATCCCCACAGCACCCCAACCAGCCCTCTGGGAGCCTAGGTGCCAGGTGAGCACGATTCCAATGCCTGGAGCCAGTTCTGTCTTTTGGTTTCTCTCCTGTGCCTTAAGAACCCAAAATAGCCAGCTGATCGCCATTGACCTGGGAAGAATTTGCCCATCGGAAGTTCTGCCTTGTGAGTTTGCTTCACCATGTGACGTGTCCAGGGGTGAACAGAAAGTGTAGTGGGCATGAGCGGGGCTGGACCTGGGCTGGGGAGGCAAATGAGGTAGTTTCGGGAGTGGAGTCCCTCCTCCCCACCCCTCCAGCAGTGAAGCGGAAAGGTGACCACAAGGACCTTTTCCTGGCAATGTGTGCTTGGAGCTGCCCGGTTGTTTGGGGTTAGGAAATAGCCCAGCTTTGCTGAGTCTGCTTGTCCAGACTGGTACCTGGATCCCGGCCTACACAGGTTGTACAGAGCTCTGGGTGTGTACACCAGCCACCTTTGGACAAGGCTCACCTCTGGAAGGGGCCTTGTGGGTTTTCCCTGAGGCCCAGGGTGTGCCCCCAGCTGGTGGGCTTGGGAGACCGGGGATTTGCAAAGTCAGTGTGAGGGGCGACACAGTGGCCCTTCTGTCCCTGCCTGCCAGCCAAGGCCCGTCTTGGGGGCCCATGAGTAGAGAGGCATCTTAGAGAGGGTCCTCCAAGGAGGCCAGCCTGTCATCCCCATCCTGGAGCCCAGGCCTCTGGGTCCCTTGTCCAGGAGCCCTGTTCCGTGGCCAGGACTCCGGGGTGGCGAGGGGGGAGGCGGGTGCTGCCTGCAGCTGCTGTTTTCCCCTCTGGGGAGGTCACACAGCCAGGGCCTGTTTACAGGGCCGCCAAGGGGCTGAGAATGAGTCACCACTGTATCCCCGAGTGAGCAAGGCCGGCTTGGAGGCCGGGTTCTGCCCTGCAAGCCTGTTCCAGCCCTGGCCCATGCAGAGGCAGCAGAAGCGGCTAGGGGAAGCCCCCGGAGCCTGGGGAGGGGGCCTGTGTTCCCCACCTGTGAGAGCAGTTGTGAGTCCAGAGTCAGGAAACCGCCCATGCTGAGTGTTTTCCCCGTCATCTGTCATTGTAGCGCTGGCTCCAGCTTCCTCCTTGGCAACGAAGCTGGCTCTCCCCCTCCACCCAGCCCACGAGGCACACACTAGGGCACTCTGCTCAGTGCTCAGCCATCCCTCCCATCACCAGGGCTCCAGAGTAACCACTCTGTGCAGATGAGGCCGTTTGGAGGCAGAAGGAGGGTGAGGGTGGGAGGGAGGAGGAGACAGACGTGAGGATGAAATAGGAGAAAGTCCACTTGAAGGTGTGGCCCTGGACCATAGGGAGGTCAAGGGATGAGAAGGGGACAGAGAGGTCTGAGGAAGAAAATCAGAAGGGATGTAGAAAACCTCTAGTGGGAGAGCAGACTGAATGCTTAATAAGGAACAAATAGAATGTGAGAGGTGAGGGTAATTGCCTTGGGAACCAAACTCAGGTTTCCAAGAGGCAGAGTATCCCAGTGGCAATGCACAGAAACTTGACCCACTTTGAATCCCAAATTTGACCCTGACCAGTTGGGGGGAGTCCCTTGATGTTTTTAATCCTAGAGTTTTATACCCAATAAGTGAGGGTAAAAAGTTACACCTACCTCATAAGGTTGTTTTGAGGGCTTTTAAGATAATACCTATAGTAGGCATTAAAAATAGTTGCTATTATTATTATATGTTATACTAATATAATTATGCTATGTTATTATATATTATTATTTAATAATAAGGAAAATTCTCTAATCAAGCTGCTCCTGGGCACAGCAAATGAGGGAAATCTCCTGGCAGGCATGGCAGCTTTTGGAGGAAGGGAAGGAAGCAGCTTAAAGGATAAAACACAATTAGTATTAACATTTAAAAAATAATTAATGTCCTCAGGGAAATCCTCTCTTCTGTGCTTGCTATTCTTTTGTGACCACACATTGACTATTGGTGGGATGTTTATACTTTGGGTTTCATTGGTCAAGGTCACCCTTGACGTTCTTTTCAGAGGGATTTCATCTGACACAAATGAGAGGTAGACCCGAAAAGCTGACACACACTTTGACTACCTATTTAAATACTTGTATTGGTCAAAAAAACCCCACCATGAACTAAGAAGAAGTTAAAGGACAAACTAGGAAAACATACCTGCAGTACATGGACAAACTGTGACTCTTTAATATATAAAGAGCCTATATAAAATCAATATGAAAAGATTAACATCCTCATAGGAAAAAAGGACAAATGAGGAATATAAATGACTGATTTTTTTTTTACAATTTTATTTATTTATCAGAGAGAGAGAGAGCACACAAGCAGGGGGAGTGGCAGGCAGAGGGAGAAGCATTGCCTATTTAGGGCGTCTGTAAATGACTGATTTTAAAAATTGTAGAAAATGTTCAAAGTCATTAGTAATTAATGTAAATTTTTTCTTTTCTTTTTTTTTTTTAAGATTTTATTTATTTTTTTTGACAGAGAGAGACATAGCGAGAGCAGGAACACAAGCAGGGGGAGTGGGAGAGGGAGAAGCAGGCTTCCCGCTGAGCAGGGAGCCCGATGTGGGACTGATCCCAGGACCCTGGGATCATGACCTGAGCTGAAGGCAGACGCTTAACGACTGAGCCACCCAGGCGCCCTAAATGTAAATTTTTTCAATTTCTTTTTTTAATCATGGAAAAAGTTATATACACATGGTATTAGAAAGAATAGTATAATGATCTCCATGTACCCATCTTGCAACTTAAACAGTTATCAACTCATAACCAGCCTTGCTTTGTTACTGTCTCCACCCACCATCCAGACTATTTTGAAGCAAATATCAGTCATTGATTCACTTCATCTGTATACACAAAGAAATGGATTTTAAAACAAAGACGTTGGGGCACCTGGGTGGCTTAGTCAGTTAAAGCGGCTGCCTTCAGCTCAGGTCATGATCCCAGGGTCCTGGGATCGAGACCCGCATTGGGCTCCCTGCTCAGCGGGGAGTCTGCTTCTCCCTCTCCCTCTGCCCCCTGCTCATGATCTCTGTCTATCTGTCTCTCTCAAATAAATAAATAAAATCTAAAAAAATAAAAATAAAGATAAATAAATAAAACAAGGATGTGGATAAAGTGGCAAATATTAAAAATAATGATAACACACAATGCTGGGATGGATACAGTGAAATAGACACTCTTCTATGCTGCTGGTGGGAGTTACCCATCGGTGTAAGTTTTCTGGAAGGGAATTTGGCATGGAATATCACAAAAACTTAAAAATGTGTATTCCCTTTTACCTAATGATTCTACTTTTGGGCATTTACCTTAAGGGAATAATAGCTGTGTGCACATATGTTTATCTTTAAGAATGTTAATTAAAAAGGACCTGAGTTCCAACATCAGAGAAATGGTTGCATAAATTATAGACCACCCAGATAAGGAAATACCAGACAGTCATTACAAATTATGTTGAAGGTGAATACTAAGTTAGAAAACATTTAAAGGGGTGCCTGGCTGGCTCAGTTAGTGGAGCATGAGACTCTTGACCTTAGGGTCATGAGTTTGAGCCCCATGTTGGGTGTAGAGATTACTTAAAAAATAAAAGATAATAAAAACAGGGGCACCTGGGTGGCTCAGTCGGTTGAGCAGCTGAGTGTTGATTTTGGCTCAGGTCATGATCTCAGGGTTGTGGATTGAGCCCCCTGTGGGGCTCTGCAGTCAGTGCAGTCTACTTGTCCCTCTCCCTCTGCTCCTTCCCCCGCTAGCGTGCACACACTCTCTCTCTCAAGTAAATAAATAAAATCTTTAAAAAATAAAAATAAGGGCACCTGGGTGGCTCAGTTGGTTAAGCGACTACCTTTGGTTCAGGTCATGATCCTGGAGTCTCAGGATCTGCTTCTCCCTCTGACCCTCCCCCGTCTCCTGCTCTCTCTCTCATTCTCTCTCTCAAATGAATAAATAAAATCTTAAAAAAATAAAAAATTAAAATAATTAAAATTAAAAATCTTAAATAATTTTTTAAAGAAAGAAAAAAGAAAACATTTATAATATATTATGTAAAAGGGGAAAAATTTGTAAAACAGTATGTAGCGTGTGATCCCAGTTTTATTTAAAAGTTACAGGTATTTTAGGAAATTGATTAAAGGAAAATATATCAAAATAGTAACATGACTATATCAGGGTGATTTTTATTTTATTCTTTCTTTATGTATACTTTGTTTCAGATGTCTTACAATGGACATAAATTGTTTTTCTAATCAGGAAAAATAATCCTAATTTAAAATATCAGACATAGGTGTTGGCCAGAAGGCTGTGTAGTAGTATGGTGTGACCTGAGGCTCTACCCACCCTAGGAATCGCCCTGCTGACCAAAATAACATGTTGGGGAGTATTTTCTTGGTGTTGCTAAGAGTGTTGTGGGCAGGGAGAGGCCGAGCAGCAAGGAGGGCAGCTGAAAGGCTCCTGTCCTTGTCTAGGTGTGAAGGCAAGGGCCTCATCCATGGGCAGATGGGAAGTCAGTGTCCTTTTCCAGCTTCCTGCTCTTCCCTGTCCTGGATCTAGTTCTGAGGAGAAGACTCCAGAAGATCAAGCCAGGGTTGTATGCTAGCCCCAAGTCCATTGTTCTCTTGGCCCCTGTCCTAGGTTAGGGTTAAGGCAAACTTGAGCTTAAGAAGGTAGAAGGAAAAGGGCTAGCTAGAACACTGTCTGCTTTTTTAGAGTATTCCCAGCCCTGTTGGAAAGTTGGAGACACTCTTTGTGCCCAGAGGTGACTGCAGCAACAAGAATGTTTTTCTGGCTTGACTTTGCACCAAGTAGCCTTTCTTATACCAGGCGCTTGGCCTCTATCTGCTCTTCTGGTTGGGTTCTAAGCCCACTTGATCCCTTTCTTCCTTCATTTTCCCTGGCTGGAGTGGCATCCCCGATTGGAATGGTTCCCTCCTTCCATATAAGCAGAACAAATCTTTGGATTCTTCCTGGGGCAGATATGACCCCAGAAATGACTCCCCTACAAGGCTGCCTTGCTGGATCAGCCAGCACAGAGCAGCCCGAATATGTGAACTCAGGAACTGAGACAGTCCTCTGAACCACAGCATACCTGGGAAGCAGGTGTGCAAAGAGTAAGATTGGCACCTTTAGGGTTCAGCTAGGTGTTCCCTGGGCACACAGGAGCATGTCACATTTCCTCTGTTTCCCACTGGGGGGAATTTCTCTATGCTTTTTCTCCCTCTTAAACCTTGTCTGAGAAGCCTGAGTGGACAGAGGGTCCACTCTATGTGAGGGCTGGAAGAAGAGTTCTTTGTGTGCTAGGAATTTTGGGGGAAGCCTGGATGGCCACCCTGGCCCCATGCCATAAAATGGTTTATTGGCTATATACTATAGATTTTTCTTTTAAAGATTTTATTTATTTTGACAGAGAGAGAGCACAAGCAGGGGGAGTGGCAGGCAGAGGGAGAGGGAGAAGCAGGCTCCCCGCTGAGCAGGGAGCCCGATGTGGGACTCAATCCCAGTACCCTGAGATCATGGCCTGAGCCGAAGGCAGCCACTTAACTGACTGAGCCGGTCAG
>NW_028071891.1:0-382 GCF_054177405.1 Leptonychotes weddellii | reverse complement strand
GCTTCTCCCTCTCCCTCTGCCTGCTGCTCCCCCTGCTTCTGCTCTCTCTCTCTCTCTCTCTGACAAATAAATAGATAAAAATTCTAAAAAAAAAGCCTTGGCTCAGACACATCAAGAGCAGAGACTGACTGATGCAGATACATCTCATCTAAATGCAAAACACCTACTGATGTAAATAAATAAAGGTCAAAAGATTTCATTGAGGTAAAATATACACAACATAGAATTCATCATTCTAACCACACTGTGCAAATATGACCATTACCTAGTTCCAGAATATTTTCATCACCCCAGAAGAAAACCCCATGCCCATAATAAAATCACTGCCCATTTCCTCTTCCCTGGGCCCCTTGCAACCACTAACTTACTTTCTGTCTCTATG
>NW_028071890.1:0-382 GCF_054177405.1 Leptonychotes weddellii | reverse complement strand
TCCTTTTTAGACAATCTTGAAGAATCTAAAAAAAGCTACTTGAAATGATAATGAGTAGCAAAGATGCAGGATTAATATATCAATAAAAATGTTTATTGTATTTCTATACATTAGTAAACAATTAGAAATTAAAATTTAAAATGCCTATCATTTATAATATTGTTAAAGGATCAACTTTTTATTTTTTATTTTTTTTTTTAAAGATTTTATTTATTTATTTGACAGAGAGAGACACAGCGAGAGAGGGAACACAAGCAGGGGGAGTGGGAGAGGGAGAAGCAGGCTCCCCGCAGAGCAGGGAGCCCGATGCGGGACTCGATCCCAGGACCCTGGGATCATGACCTGAGCTGAAGGCAGTCGCTTAACCAACTGAGCCACCCAG
>NW_028071889.1:0-382 GCF_054177405.1 Leptonychotes weddellii | reverse complement strand
TCCACTCACGCGGCACATCTCCGGGCTAAAATCATCTGAGGGAACGTAGCTCCCCCCGTGGCTGCTGGGGAATGCGCTTGGTCTTTTTCACTGCACGTTCTACCGAGTGATCCTTAAAAGTCAAGTCTGTCATTTCAGGCAGATTTCATTACAGATTCTGAAGAAGGGGCAGGTGGAGGATTCTTTTTTTTTTTTTTTTTAAAGATTTTTATTTATTTATTTGACAGAGAGAGACACAGCGAGAGAGGGAACACAAGCAGGGGGAGTGGGAGAGGGAGAAGCAGGCTCCCTGCAGAGCAGGGAGCCCGATGCGGGACTCGATCCCAGGACCCTGGGATCATGACCTGAGCTGAAGGCAGTCGCTTAACCAACTGAGCCACCC
>NW_028071888.1:0-382 GCF_054177405.1 Leptonychotes weddellii | reverse complement strand
GCCTGGGTGGCTCAGTTGGTTAAGCGACTGCCTTCGGCTCAGGTCATGATCCTGGAGTCCCTGGATCGAGTCCCGCATCGGGCTCCCTGCTCGGCAGGGAGTCTGCTTCTCCCTCTGACCCTCCTCCCTCTCATGCTCTCTGTCTCTCATTCTCTCTCTCTCAAATAAATAAATAAAATCTTTAAAAAAAAAAAAAAGACTAAAACCACTAAAGGACATGATAATATTTTGTGGGTGCTACAAAAGTTAAAAGGCACATCAGGGCAGTTTTTAGAATAGCAGAAAAAAACCTGGTTCGGGTATTTGCTGCAACTTCAGAAGTGAAAAACCAAAATGGGAACTTCGTGCATATCACCTAGAAGTAATAAACATCATAGAAACT
>NW_028071887.1:0-382 GCF_054177405.1 Leptonychotes weddellii | reverse complement strand
AGCATCTAATGCATTGGCCATGAATATTAAAAAAATAGTGGATAGAATTACAGAAATAAAACGTGGAGAATGGATTGAGACTCAGGTTTAGAAAACATATATGACATGGAATTGTGACATTTTTCAGGTCACTGTAAATTACAGAAGTTTTATGTAAAACTGAGTGATTATTTTGGTATAAGAATACCAGCTTTGGGGCACCTGGGTGGCTCAGTCGTTAAGCGTCTGCCTTCGGCTCAGGTCATGATCCCAGGATCCTGGGATCGAGCCCCACATCGGGCTCCCTGCTCAGCGGGAAGCCTGCTTCTCCTTCTCCCACTCCCCCTGCTTGTGTTCCCTTTCTCACTGTGTCTCTCTCTGTCAAATAAATAAATAAAATCTT
>NW_028071886.1:0-382 GCF_054177405.1 Leptonychotes weddellii | reverse complement strand
TTTGCTTCATGTTTTACTTAGAAATATTTCTAATCTAGGTCATAAGTTTTAAGATGGAGAAACACAACCACAAACTGAAAATGTAGGCAGGAACTGCAGGCCACTTTAATTGCCTTTCGCAGATGAGGAATTTAAGTCCAAAAGGGAGGTAACTGAACAGAATTGTGACCCTCTGCCCACAGCAGAACAGAGCTGCACACCCAGGACACACACGGGACAGGGAAAGGGTGGGAGAGAAGCAGGCCCTGGGCACTGGATAGATTCCAAGGCACCACTGCTGGGGGAGGGCTGGAGCTGGCCTGTTGGCTCTAACCACATGCTTCACCTTCTCACGGCCATATGCACACTCTACTGTCCTCAGGGGACCCAAGTCCTATCCATT
>NW_028071885.1:0-382 GCF_054177405.1 Leptonychotes weddellii | reverse complement strand
GCCTTTTCAAACCAAATCAAAGCATCCTTTTAGTATTCTTGGAAATAAAATTATTCTCGCATTTAGGCAGCTACCGTGGACCATTTCAGCACACCCAACATGCACAGTGCCACAGCGAGCCTTTCCTGAGAGCAGAACATGGCCGAACGGCTCTTGATCTTTATGCTTAAAGCTGTGAAGTAGTCTTTTTTTTTTTTTTTAAAGATTTTTTATTTATTTATCTGAGAGAGAGAATGGGAGACAGAGAGCATGAGAGGGGGAGGATCAGAGGGAGAAGCAGACTCCCTGCCGAGCAGGGAGCCCGATGCGGGACTCGATCCCGGGACTCCAGGATCATGACCTGAGCCGAAGGCAGTCGCTTAACCAACTGAGCCACCCAGGC
>NW_028071884.1:0-382 GCF_054177405.1 Leptonychotes weddellii | reverse complement strand
TGGGCTTCTTTCATTTAGTAATATGCATTTAAGATTTCTCTGTGTCTTCCATGGCATGATAGTTCATTTTTTTTTTTAGCACTGGATAATATTCCATTATCTGGGTGTATCACAGTTTACTTATCCATTTACCTACTAAGATGTCTTTGTTGTTTCCAAGTTTTGGCAATTATGCATAAAGATTAATTGGGTGTTTTTAAAACAAAGCAAAACAAACAAAAAAAGACACCCTCCACCCAGCATCCTGAACCACTGTTTCTCAAACTTTCATGTGTGTATGAATTACCTGGGGATTTTAAAAAATGGAGAGGGATGGGGCTGAGTTTCTGATTTCTTACAAGTTCTGAGGTGACATCCACACCACATACCCAGGGCCACCTCC
>NW_028071883.1:0-382 GCF_054177405.1 Leptonychotes weddellii | reverse complement strand
GCCCCTGCAAGCCCCGGCTCTGGCCTCAGGGAGACCCCGGCTCTGGACCCCCCCCTCACATGTGTGACCTCCCAAGGCCCCGGCGTCCTTTCTCAGAAGTGTCTGGATGGTGGAAGTGAGCGGTGCCCCCATCCTGAGAGGACAGAGAACGCTGGTCCCAGCTCAGCTTTGGGATGGACAGGATGTTTGTGGGGGCCAAGTGGCCCAACTCAGAAGCCACTGAGGGCTGGAGGTCGGTTCAGATAGGAAGTGTTTGTGTTTCACTGTAGGAGTGGGGGATTGAGGGATCAGGGCACTGTGTGGGCTGCTCAGGCCTGGGGAGACAGGTGCAGACCTGGGAGGTCAGGAGGCAGGACATGTAGACGCCTACACTGCACTGTGC
>NW_028071882.1:0-382 GCF_054177405.1 Leptonychotes weddellii | reverse complement strand
GTCCTCTGAACAGCTGCTATGTTTCTTCAAGAGTAGCCTTTTAATAGATCCTAAGCAGGATTGTAGAATAATATGTACGTTTATCATTTTTAGAGACCTTGCTCCTTATGATAATGTAAGAAGCTGGAAAAGGGAGAACAGAACCATTGTGTGAAACACACACTCTATTTTCTTTTCTTTTTCCTTTTTTTTTTTTTAAGATTTTATTTATTTATTTGAGAGAGAGAGAATGAGAGACAGAGAGCATGAGAGGGAGGAGGGTCAGAGGGAGAAGCAGACTCCCCGCCGAGCAGGGAGCCCGATGCGGGACTCGATCCCGGGACTCCAGGATCATGACCTGAGCCGAAGGCAGTCGCTTAACCAACTGAGCCACCCAGGCGCC
>NW_028071881.1:0-7759 GCF_054177405.1 Leptonychotes weddellii | reverse complement strand
CTGATATGTCATTTGCAAATATCTTCTCCCATTCTGTCGGTTGTCTTTTGGTTTTGTTGACTGTTTCTTTTGCTGTGCAAAAGCTTTTTATCTTGATGAAGTCCCAATGGTTCATTTTTGCTTTTGTTTCCCTTGCCCCCACGACATGTCTAATAAGAAGTCAGTGCAGCCAAGGTCAAAGTGGTTGCTGCCTGTGTTCTCCTCTAGGATTTTGAAGGTTTCCTATCTCACATTTAGGTTTTTCATCCATTTCAAGTTTATTTTTTGTGTATGGTTTAAGAAAGTGGTCCAGTTTCATTCTTCTGAATGTTGCTGCCCAGTTTTCCCAAGAGACTGCTGAAGAGATTGTCTTTTCCCATTGGATATTCTTTCCTGCTTTGTCAAAGATTAGTTGTGGTCCATTTCTGGGTTTTCCATTCCGTTCCATTCATCGATGGGTCTGTTTTTGTGCTGGTACCATACTGTCTTGATGACTATAGCTTTGTAATACAGCTTAAAGTCTGGAATTGTGATGCTTCCAGCTTCGCTTTTTTTTTTCAGGACTGCTTTGGCTATTTGGAGTCTTTTGTGGTTCCATACAAATTTTAGGATTACTTGTTCTAGTTCTGTGAACAATGCTAGTGGTATTTTGATAGGGATTACATTAAATATGTAGATTGTTTTGGGTAGTATAGACATTTTAACAATGTTGTTCTTCCATTCCATGAGCATGGAACATTTTCCATTTCTTAGTGTCCTCTTCAATTTCTTTCATAAGTGTTCTATAGTTTTCAGAGTACAAATCTTTTACCTCTTTGGTTAGGTTTATTCCAAGTTATCTTACGGTTTTTGATGCAATTGTAAATGGGACCAATTCCTCGATTTCTTTTTCTATTCCTTCATTATCGGTGTACAGAAATGCCACAGATTTCTGTATGTTGATTTTATACCCTGAGACTTTGCTGAATACATGCATTAGTTCTAGCAATTTTTTGGTGAAGTCTTTCAGGTTTTCTACATAGAGAAGCATGTGGTCTGCAAATAGTGAAAGTTTGACTTCTTTCTTCTGATTGGATGCCTTTTATTTATTTTTGTTGTCTGACTGCTGAGGCTGAGAGTTCCAGTACTATGTTAAATAGTAATGGTGAGAGTAGACATCCCTGTCTTGTTCCTGACCATGAGGAAAAGCTCTCAGTCTTTCCCCCATTGAGGATGATATTAGCTGTGGGTCTTTTGTATATGGCCTTTATGATGTTGAGGTATGTTCCATCTATACCTACTTTTTGAGAGTTTTTATCAAGAATGGATGCTGTGGGGGTGCCTGGGTGGCTCAGTCGTTTAAGCCTTAAGCCTTAAGACCTTGGCTCAGGTCATGGTCCCAGGGTCCTGGGATCAAGCCCCACATCAGGATCCTTGCTCAGTGGGGAGTCTGCTTCTCCCTCTCCCTCTGTTCCTTCCCCCTGCTTGTGCTTTCTTGCTCGCTCACTCTCTCTCAAATAAATAAATAAAATCTTTTTAAAAAAGAATGGATGCTGTGGGGCTCCTGGGTGGCTTAGTCTGTTAAGTGTCTGCCTTTGGCTTAGGTCATGATTTCAGGGTCCTGGAATTGAGCCCTGTGTCAGGCTCCATGCTCAGCAGGGAGTCTGCTTCTCCCTCTCCCTCTCTCTCTGCTCTCTCTGTCTCTCCCAAATAAATAAATAAAATCTTAAAAAAAAGAATGGATGCTATATTTTGTTAAAGGCTTTTTCAACATCTTCAAATGCACATTTTAACTATGCTTTTTCTTCTACGCATGAAGATACATAGTGGTACCTTCTAGGTGATTTGAAACATCCGAACGTGTCTCGAAAATTTGCCACTTCTGGTACCAAATGTCTTTAATCATATGCGTCTTATGATTATTCTAGCTAGGGCCTTATATCTTTATATCCTGTTGGCTTTACTGAAGCAAAGTTCCTGCCACAGACAAACTGGCTTTCTTTGTGTCTTCATTCCATGAGCTCTCACATCCTACCCTTACTCTGGTACCTGGCAGCAGGTTTAAAAAAAAAAAAAAAGAAGAAGAAGAAGGGGGCCAGGGTGCAAGGCACATGGTTTAACTCATCTGGGAGTTTTGTTTTGCTAAGTGGAAAACTTGGCACTAAGGAAAATTGGCTACTGTCACTTGTTCCTCCCCTTCCACCTCCATAAGGGTGATAAATCCACATAGATGGATCTCTTGCTGTAATAGGTCCAGAGTAGCCTTTTTTTTTTTTTCCAATTTTCTTCTTAAATAATTTTTCTTCTTTGAATATGTTAGAAAATAATTTGAATGGAATAGGTTCAAATACACCTTACTGATGTTTCCTTATGGTCTCATATGCATTGTGCCTATCCATGTTTTTTGAACATCTTCAAACTGTCACTACATCATCAGGGGACAATACTTAGTATTGACTTATAAGCACAACTGCATTGGAAAAGAAAATGAGGTGAAAAGGGAAGAAAATACTGACTACAGTTGACTGTTAGCTTTCCTTCTTAATGTTCTTCAAGCCAACCTTGAGTACATTTTTGGAGCCCCTAGCAGAAGGTTACACAATGTACTTAATTTTCCATTTATTACCCTTCACGGTTTTCCCACTAAGAACACTGAACTACTTGTAGTTTTTCTAACATGCCAAGCTACTTCACTTTTTGGTGCTTCTGCAATTCTGCTTCCTTTTTCTAGAATTTTTTTATCCCCTTGTCCACCTGACAATGTTAAAAATACTTCAAAACCCAGTGCTAGGCAACTTCCCTACTCATCTACGACAACCTGGTAAGTTAATCACTTCTTCAGTGGTGAGCTTGTACATTTAGTACTACATTTACATTTACCACACCGGATACAACTGTCTTTTTTTGTGTTTACATTTCTAACCCACACCTAGCATAATTTCCTAGCACTTAGTAGTTTCAAAATTTATGAAAACTTAGCTGTGTAATATTAATTTAAAAAGTATCATCTTGCCCTTCTTGTAAGTTGTAGGCTTTTCTTTTCCTGTGCTGGATAATATATAAGCTTTTTCAATGCAGATGAGATAGGGAAACTAAAGGACTCTATAAAAATCTGCTTTTTGCTCCTTTTCCTGCTTCTATTCTTGCTAGGGGCTGCACCCCCATCCCACTTTACACATGCAATGTAATGCAAATCGCCTATGCCCTCCTTGTAAGGGACAAGGAGCTAATGATTTCTTTAGAATAGAGAACATGGAAAGAAGGATCAGGTGAGAATGACCAGATGAAGCCATCATATGTGCATTCCAGACCACAGAAGCTAGACATCCACGGCTCCAAGGAATAATACCTAGGCCCTTGTCTTTGTTCTGACCAGTTCCTGGGTGCCTGAGAGGACACATACACCAGACCTGGATCCTCAATAACATCCCCCAGTCCCTAAACAAAGACAAGACTCAGGCTCCCTTCCTTTCTGAGTCTCCCAGACACTCCATCTTTTTCTATTCTCTCTATAGTTTCAATAAATTCTGCCCTCACTTTCTGCTGGATCCCATTTGATTTCCATGCTGTGCAAAGACAAAGACCGTCTTCGCTGGTCCTGCAGGACCTCCTATGGGTCCTCAGACCTGGCCTGCTGGCATCATGGAGACATTGTTTCCCCTCTACCAGCTACATTCACTAGCACTAAACTACATGCAATGTCCAAGACTGGTGATGGGTAATGACTCTTGTCAGGTGCTTTCGACTAGCATCAAAACCAGGCCCTTTATAGCACATATTCACATAAATGACAGCTCAAGTCAAACCTATCTATCTCCCTAAATAGATGGAAGCATTTCCCACCCTTCAAACATTCTTTTCTCTCCTCTAAGGTTACGTCAAAAATCATCATGATTAATAGTCAACATGTCCAGTCTACTCAATGGAACTTCTGAGGGAATTTGTTAGCTTTCTTGTAGAATTCTAAAGGAAATAAAATCCTTCCAAAGCAACCGCATAGCTTCAAGGAAATCTTGGAGGAAAATGTATTAGGAGATATCTACTACAATTATCATCAGCATTATCATCACATATTAAATTAAGTCCTTTGTGATCAATCCACTTTGTTTGAATATGAAATCACTCACTCCATTTTAAATTCTGTCCTACAAGATCTTTCTATGTGCGCAAATAGACTTAACTATGCCTCATTCAGGAGGGTGTACAGATTTATATTCATGTGTTTCATGGTATTTTTTTTCCTCATTTTTGATAGTTTACAAAACAAAAGATAATTTATATCATTTTTATATGACATATGTACATCATATATTACATGTATACATATATATACACATATATATATATCATACATACATACCACATACACATATTGTATATGTGTGTCTATGTGTGCCCAGTCAGGAAAGAGAGAGCACAACTGTTATCTGTACAGAGAAAATAAAAATGTGAAGCCACCTTGGCCCCTCCGGGCAATCTAGTAGTCTTTAAACTTTAGCAAATGCCCTTAGCCCACATGATTAACTTCTATTTGTACATCTATAGATCATGCATTCTTTCCTAGAAAGAACACTCCTGCACTCATGAAACAGAAACCAGACCCCCTTGCACAAACCCCAGGCACTAAGGAAGCAGACCCCCTTGCACAGCCCCTGAGCACTGAGATAACGTCTGCAGCTGGCGCCATCAAGTCTACAGATAATCAAGAAATGTTATGGACCATGACGCTGCTTTTACTGATTAACTGCCTTAAACCCTTTAAACATCCCTGGGCCAGGCAGAAACCTCAGAGTTGACCTTTGAACAAGAGTCTGCCTTCTCCCCAGGTGGCTGGCCTCCTGAATAAAGCTAATACTCCTTTCTGATCAAAACTCAGCTCTTGAGTATTGGCTTTTTGAGCAACGGGCAGCCAAACGTGGGTTTCAGTAACAAGTATACTTTAATATAAAGAACTATTAAATCGGTATAAAATTGTTAATTTCCTGAAAGGACAGAAAGAAAATTCTAAGACATCAGAACAGCAGAAATTTCAGAAAATTATTAGCAGCTGTAGGCTGGAGGAACAAAGAGAAGAGGTTAGAATTGTGTAACAGATGCTTAGTTGAGGGTCCTCACAGAGGGCAGAGGATTGGTACTGCTCAGTTGGTGTTGGCATCTCCAACGGTAGTCTGATGAGGCTGGTTCTACGCAAATATTGGAAAAATGGCAAACTGCTTAGGGCTGTTCCTATAGGAAGGAACTGCTTGCTGCTACCTGGGTTGTTGCACTGATGCAGACAGTTCCCTCTGTCCCTCTTCCTTCCTCATGCCTTCTTCTTCTGTCTCATCTTCCTCCCTCTCTCATACCCATATGCGCAGAGACCAACAAGGAGCAACTGGCAAAGCAGCAATGTGTGTTGCAGAATCCCAGCCCTGGGAAACAGAACAGAGTGTAGAAGGGCAGGTTTGGAGCTGATAGTAACTTGAAAACTGGTATGCTTCCTCTTCTTCTCAGGCAGACAGTGACATTCTGTAGATTATTTTGGTCAAATAGTTTTGTACGCCAAAGACTTTCAACAGATTTAACATTAATATAAGATCTCCTTTGCCATATTTAACCTAGAAGTTCTTCTTCAAAAGGAAATATTATTAGCCTTGGAAAATCATACATACATATAGAAGAAGATCTTCAATAGGCCATATTTAAAGGATGTCATTTTCTTACATATTTCAATTTCCATTTTCTTTCTCCTTCCCTTTCTTTCCTTTTCTCTGTTTCTTTGCAGTAAGGGGGGCTGCTTGCTATATGTCCCAGGTTATAAATGTTAACCATATCTCAGGTCAGAAAGAGCAGGAGGACTTTGCAAAAAGAAATGAGTGAATAGCAAATTGATGAGAGAGAGGTGAGAGATGGTTACTATGTTAAATTTCAGGTATGGTGAAAAGCAAATCTTCTGACTATGAAAAGCTTTCTGGAATTCCGTAAAGTCTCTGTAGGATGTGGCATAATCAAGCCAGTTTCACAAAGACAAGGTAGGATATTCAGTTAAGGGAAAAGAAAAGATTTATCTTTATAAAATGGAAAGGCTGACATTATTTTCTATTAATTAAAGAGTACCTCCTGTTGTAAGAGCAGATGTTATTCTAAAAGAAATAAATGAAAATTAAAATTCATCTTTATAACATCAACAAACTAATATTTATATGGAAGGGGAAAATGTTTCCTTACATTCTTCTCATCAATTCCACACAGGAATGTTTCAACTATACAGAAGAACTGTACTTTAAAAGGCAAATTGAATAGGGTTGCAAACCGACCATGTTGTGGTTGTTATGATTTCTCAAATTTCCAGTCTTGTGCAGAAGAGAGTGCTGAATGTGAACCCCTCTCTCCTCCCCATCCTCATCCATTTCTCTATTATTTAGGAGGTGACAGACAGTATATATCTACTTAACAGAGCAACAGAAAATGACAGATTAACTAGAAATGAATTTCTTTCATTTACCAAGGAAGATTTAGATAATGTACCATAATTCTATGTAATGCAAGAGCAGCAGTTGAATCTAGAAAATGATTGTGAATTTTGATTCCAGGCATAACTCCATTTCATACTAGCAGATTACCAACCTTCCAAAGATGAGCCCCCAAAATTCCTTCAGTAATCATTTCTCTTCTTCCTCTCTTTTCCTGTCTTGCTAAATTTTATGATTCCCCTCAACAATCCACTCTAAGTACTGCCAATTTTATAGGTCTACAAATCAACAAGAAAAAGACACACGATCCAATAGCAAAATGGGCAAATATTTAAACAGATACAAAAAGGGCTATCTAAATAGCCAGTAAATACACGGAAAGGTGTTTCACTTCATTAGTCATCAGAGAAATGCAAATTAAAACCACACTTATATAGTAAAATATCACTATATAAGCAATAGAATGACAAATTTTGAAAAAAGAATTACAACATAAAGTAACAGGAGGATACACAGCAAGTAAGACTTCCATTAACTCCTGATAAGAATATGTGTAAATGCACTCAAACTATTCTGTAAAACTTACTGTCATTGTCTATGCAAGTGGACCACAGGCATACATCACTAGACCTCCAAATGAAATATATACCAAAAAGAAAAAAAAATCCATGTACAAGAGTGTTAACAGCAGCTTCATTTTTAACAACCAAAAACTAGAAACTTAAATGTCCTGTCACAGCAGAATGCAGAGATAATTATGATAGGATCAAACAATGGAGTGTAAAACAATAATGCAAATTAGTGGTATACTGCCATACACAGCAAAATGAATGAATCTCAGAACATAATACTGTGGGGAAAAGCCAGCCTCAAAATAATATGTATTCTATTACTCCTTTAATATAAAATCCAATAAGGCAAAACTATCCCTTGATATTAGAAGTCTGAATAGTCATTATTTTTGGTCAGGAAGTGGTGGTGATGATCAAATGGGGCAACAAAGTTGACATCCAGAGGGCTATTCATGGTCTGTCTCTTATGCTGAGTGATGTGGTTACACAGGTGTGTTCACTTTGTAAAACTTACTGAGTTGAAGACTTGTGTTTCACTCTCTGTGTATGTTATACAGCAATTTAAAAGTTTATATCCATAGCTTTTTTAAATTAACATATAATGTATTACTTGTTTCAGGGGTACAGGTCTATGATTCATCAGTCTTACACAATTCACAGCGCTCACCATAGCACATACCCTCCCCAGTGTCCATCACCCATCCACCTATCCATAGCCTTTTTATTTAAGAAAATCAGATGGACTTGTGATACTGGGCTCTAATCTGGAAAAAAAAA
>NW_028071880.1:0-382 GCF_054177405.1 Leptonychotes weddellii | reverse complement strand
TTTCTCCTAAACAGACCCTGGGAGAGCCAGGCCCCCGATGGGGGAGCACGAGGGTCACCGTCCACACACGTGGGGGGTTTGTTTCTCCGCTCCCTGCCCCCTGACAGCAGGCACCTCCTGTCCCCTGGTGTTGCTGACAGCGTCCGTAAGCAGCCAGGCACCTGGCTCACTAGGGCCTCTCCCTTCGCAAATCGGGCCAGTCGAGCACGAGGCTCCTGGAACCCACACCGTTCTGGGATGAGGCTAGGTAGGGGGCTATGCAACCAGGCTCACAGAAATCCCAGACATGGAGAACTGTGACCAGGTATGTACCAAATTCCCTGGTCCGTTTTCTATAAAAGACCGACCGTAAAAGCCCTCAGGTGGGGGACCCCTCTCCAGA
>NW_028071879.1:0-382 GCF_054177405.1 Leptonychotes weddellii | reverse complement strand
GGCAGAGCGTCCCATCCCCCCCAGAGACCGCCCCCCGCATCACCCTGCCTGCCACTCACCCACGGGCGAACAAGAGAATGGGGTGCTGAGTGCCAAGCAGGTGAGGGCAGAAAGAACGGGGGGGGGTGTGTCACACATAATTCCGAGGCACAGGGAAGGCAAGGAGCGGAGCGCGCTCCTACCGAACCCACCCCCTCCAGCTGGAGCCCGGAAATCCTGCTCTCGATGCAGTTCCCACAACGTGCTCGGCCCACTGGGCCCCACGGTCCAACTCCCTCAATGGAGTTCTCTCTCCTCGCTCCCCACTGTCCTCGCGGCCTCCGGGGTCACCAGCTGCACTCAAACTCCCACTCCCATTGGCTTTGCTTCAGCTACACTTCTG
>NW_028071878.1:0-382 GCF_054177405.1 Leptonychotes weddellii | reverse complement strand
TAAAATTCTAAACTTGTCTGAACCTAATAACATAGCCTCAAAATATAAAGCAAAAATTGACAAAACTAAAAAATGATTAATTCACCTTCATGTTTGACAACTTTTATGTATTCAAATTAATATATCAATAGATTAAAACTTGTTGAAGTATATTCTATATAATATATTTTAATAAGGATATGTTATATTATCAATAATATAAATCATTGCAGGGGGGAAGGATGGCAGAGGAGTAGGGGACCCTATTTCAACTGGTCCCCAGAATTGAGCTGGATATCTACCAGACCACTCTGAGCACCCACGAAACCAGCCTGAGATGTAAGAAGATCTGGATCTCTACAAACAGAATATCGCAGACGGTTGGTTTTGAGGTGCGAAGCGG
>NW_028071877.1:0-382 GCF_054177405.1 Leptonychotes weddellii | reverse complement strand
GGGTCCCTTCTTGTTCTCTAGGGGCAGAGTGTATCTGCTGCAGACCATGACCCACTCCCAGGCTTCAGGACAAATTCTAGAAGAGGAGGGCTTGCTTGTTGCTTCCCTGAATCATTGAAGTTGCAGGACAGAGTCGGTGGGAACTACAAGTCCCTGGTCTTTGGGGTAAAGAGACAAAGGGGGAACCAGCAGATGGGAAGAGAAATTGAGTTGGGGCAGAAGGTTGGATCTGGAGGGGGTGTCAGGTGTGGGAAAATGTCACCCAGAGATGGGTGACAGGGGCTTCACCCCAGAGCCAGGAAGCCAGGCAGTCCTGGTCAGGGCTGGAATCAGGGTCAGTCAAGCCTGGGATCCATACCCTCATTTCTGGGTCTCTGGGCCT
>NW_028071876.1:0-382 GCF_054177405.1 Leptonychotes weddellii | reverse complement strand
GAAAGATATTAATATTATATATATATATTTATTGATAGGAAGGGTGTTCAATATGTTGATACATGAAAAATAGCTTAGCAAACTGTTTATACATATCTGGTGAGAACTACAGAACTCTCAGCAAATAATGATTCTGTCCAAACCTCTGCATCAAGAGATTTGGCCAAACTCTTTGCTTAGTTTCTTTTTTTTTTTTTTTTAAAGATTTTATTTATTTATTTGAGAGAGAGAGAATGAGAGACAGAGAGCATGAGAGGGAGGAGGGTCAGAGGGAGAAGCAGACTCCCCGCCGAGCAGGAAGCCCGATGCGGGACTCGATCCCGGGACTCCAGGATCATGACCTGAGCCGAAGGCAGTCGCTTAACCAACTGAGCCACCCAGG
>NW_028071875.1:0-382 GCF_054177405.1 Leptonychotes weddellii | reverse complement strand
TATTTTGTATATACTATACATGTATTATACATTTCATATATACCATACATATTATAAATATATTTCACATGAGTATATATTCCCATATCCTTATAACTCTTAATGCTATCTGACTTTCTAACTTGGTCAAATTAAAGATATAAAGTGAAGAGAGAGAATTTGACTTCTTCTTTGTCAATCTGAATATTTTTTTTTTTTTAAAGATTTTATTTATTTATTTGAAAGAGAGAGAATGAGAGAGAGAAAGCACATGAGAGGGGGGAGGGTCAGAGGGAGAAGCAGACTCCCCGCCGAGCAGGGAGTCCGATGCGGGACTCGATCCCGGGACTCCAGGATCATGACCTGAGCCGAAGGCAGTGGCTTAACCAACTGAGCCACCCAG
>NW_028071874.1:0-382 GCF_054177405.1 Leptonychotes weddellii | reverse complement strand
TTATTTTTCAAGATTACTTTTGCCTCAGTCAAGGTGACATTTTCTCGAGGGATCTGAGTGACCCTGGGGAAATCATTTAACCCCACTGTGTCACTACATGTATCAGCTCTGCCATAGGGGAAGGGAATGAGCAGACACGGGAAGACTGCTCTGGGAAACGAATCATAAGTGAAAAATAAACTGAATTCTTGAAGGTTTTAAGTGGCCTCAAAGTTTGGCCTTTGTCTTTCTGCCAGTTGAAAGAGTAGTGTCCTGTGATGTCACTCCCTCAATGGCAAGTTAAAATAATTACCTGGCATCGAGTAGCCTTATGGTGGAAATATACACAGTGTGTGTATAAAGAATGAAGTAATTCCTCCTCAGACCTGCTAAGTTTTTTACT
>NW_028071873.1:0-382 GCF_054177405.1 Leptonychotes weddellii | reverse complement strand
TTTTTTTTTTTTTTTTTTTGCTTCTTATTTTTCTCCCACAGAATCTGTGTTGTAACAACTGGCCTTTAAATCATGCAATCCTTTCAAATTTGACTGACTTCTTTAAATAACACCTGTAGCTTTAAATTGTGCCTTTTCAAGTCGCTGATGCTTTTTTTTTTTTTTTCGCTGATGCTTTGAATACATTCGCTATATACCTCAATCTGTCTGGACACATTTCCAGTGGTTTGGACTTACAGTGGATTAATCTTCTTGGTGCTTATTCCAAATCCTGCTCATGGCCCTTCACTAGTCTCTGTCATCTGTCTTCCTTACAGATTTTCTGTCTGTAGTTGCTCTTCTCAAAGTCTTGCAGTTGGACCGAGGTGGGGTGGCAGCCAAA
>NW_028071872.1:0-382 GCF_054177405.1 Leptonychotes weddellii | reverse complement strand
CCTGGGTGGCTCAGTCGTTAAGCGTCTGCCTTCGGCTCAGGTCATGATCCCAGGGTCCTGGGATCGAGTCCCACATCGGGCTCCCTGCTCTGCGGGAAGCCTGCTTCTCCCTCTCCCGCTCCCCCTGCTTGTGTTCCTGCTCTCGCTATGTCTCTCTCTGTCAAAAAAATAAATAAAATCTTTAAAAAAAAAAAAAAAACTTCTGTGCTTCAAAGGACACCATCAAGAAAATGAAAAGACGGGGCGCCTGGGTGGCTCAGATGGTTAAGCTTCTGCCTTCAGCTCAGGTCATGATCCCAGCGTCCTGGGATCGAGTCCGCATTGGGCTCCCTGCTCCTTGGGAGCCTGCTTCTCCCTCTGCCTCTCTCTCTCTCTCTCTCAT
>NW_028071871.1:0-382 GCF_054177405.1 Leptonychotes weddellii | reverse complement strand
TATCACGAGAGTCATGAATATTTTTTGAAAGTAGCCATCAGAAGCAAAATCAAGAAAGATTACTGAAATCCACACAGATCTGATTAGAATTCTAAGGCTATCATGCCGATCATGTGACTTTGGTCAAGACCTGGTTTTTGCTTTTGTGAAATGTGGATATTTCATAATCCTCAGGTTTATTGCAAAGGTTAAGACAACATACAAAGGCTAGCTCAGTGGCTGACCTTTACATACTTAGCTCAGATTAGTTTCCTCCAGCCCCTTTCTTTCTGCTCCTTCATGTTTCAGGTGAAGAGCAGGAAATAAAGGTGACATGGGCAGACTGAATCCACCATCTCTCCTTAGTGGGGGTGAGAACCCATAGGACTATGTGAGACCTTAC
>NW_028071870.1:0-7760 GCF_054177405.1 Leptonychotes weddellii | reverse complement strand
TTTTTTTTTTTTAAAGATTTTATTTATTTATTTGAGAGAGAGAGAATGAGAGACAGAGAGCATGAGAGGGAGGAGGGTCAGAGGGAGAAGCAGACTCCCTGCCGAGCAGGGAGCCCGATGCGGGACTCGATCCCGGGACTCCAGGATCATGACCTGAGCCGAAGGCAGTCGCTTAACCAACTGAGCCACCCAGGCACCCGACATGGCACATTTTTGTAATGACATCTCAAATGCCTGCAGCATGGCACATTGGAGTATCACAGAAAGCACGCCCTAGGGCGCCCCTGACTGCGTGGGTGGTGGTGTCTCCAGCAACAGAGAGCCAGAGGGGAGTCAAGTCTGCAATGGAGTTGAAAAGCAAAGCAGTATGCTGGGAAGAGCCCTGGCAATCATCGGAAATAGGTCCACGTTAGCCTATGACGAGGCCACAGATACACGGATATATGAATTTTTTCGTGGGAGGTACATAGCTTTTAGTGGACTCTCAAAGTCCTCCAAGATAGTAAAAAAGGAATAGAAGAAATGAACGACCAGTCACTGTGCTGGGAAGACAAAAGAACTGGAGGTGGCACCGGAGTGGAAGGAGGCAAGAGCAAGGAACAGGGGCGGCAGAGGGACGTCAACCAGAAGCGGCATCGAGAGTTCAAGGCATGCTGGCCACGGGCATGGAGGTGGGTGGCTGACCGTCTTCAGAGGAGCCAGGTCCCCCGAAAGGACCGGAACTAACGTAGTTGAGAACTGACTGCTCGTCGGTTATTATTCTAAAGCCTTCACATCTCTTAGTTCATTTCATCCTCAGAAGACCTTCTCACATGGGTCTTCTTAGTATCCTCGTTTTAGAGGCAGAGGCTGCTGGGAAAGAGGTGTGTGTGGCTCGGGGCCAGACTGCAGCAGGTAGGTGGGGAGGGCCATGCACCTGCAGCTGGGGCGGGGTGGGGGGTACTCAGCTGGGCTTTACTGATCTGGAGGGAATCTATCTATCTATAGCTATGTGCCTGTCCTCCTCCCGGGGACCCCCAGCTTCTGCAGGCTCCCACTCTCCCTGCAAACACAACCTCTAACTTGGCCTGCAGTCTCTGTGTCCCAGCGGCCCTCCCTCTCCCGACTGATCATCGTTCCTCTCCCTCTTCCTTCTCCTACTGGCACTTCTCGCAGAGCCCTGCTGGTCCATATTTACAGCCACATCAGTTGGGGTGCACCTTGTGCCTTCTCTTCGCCAACTAGCGATCGCATTCCATTCCCGTGGGCCACGTCCTTGGGCTGGGGTTGCAAGCTTCCTAAGTGGTTTCTGAGTGTCCAGGTTTTCCCCTGGACTGAGGGTCTGGGTCTGTTCCTCCTGGTGACTGAGTGTGAGTTGGCACAGCACCAACTGTGCTCACAAGTGTGCCCTGAAATCCATTGCTGCTCAGTGCATGCTCCTGCCCTCGGCTCCAGGTCTGTGTACAGAGGACATAGACTTCTTGGAGCTGCAGGATATGGTTGAGGGCAATGCTTCCTGGAGGTGCATGCTCCTGCCCTCGGCTCCAGGTCTGCGTGCAGAGGACATAGACTTCTTGGAGCTGCAGGATATGGTTGAGGGCAATGCTTCCTGGAGGTGCATGCTCCTGCCCTCGGCTCCAGGTCTGCGTACAGAGGACATAGACTTCTTGGAGCTGCAGGATATGGTTGAGGGCAATGCTTCCTGGAGAAAATGTGTGCCCTGCCCCCTGGCACACATGGGATTCAGAGTCCAGCTCCTACCAGAATTGAGGCTTCCCTGGCTCCTGGGCCGCTGCACCAATCTTGTCCTCATGGTCAAGCCACTTGGGTCAAAAGAACCCCACTTTGGTGGTGGAGGAGAGCATTCCACGTCGGGGAATGCTGGAAAGACAGGGCCCGGGCTGGGGCGTGGCAGGGAGGGAGACAGGGCGTTACCAGGAACAGAGCTGGGAGAACCAACATGGCAGGAAAAGCTCCATGATGCCAACTGGCAGCACTGAGAGCCAGGTCCAAGCCAGAGACCTCTTTTGCTATGAAAAGCTAGAGAGGCCAGGCAGAGAGGAGGTGGAGAAGAGCGGTGATAAGTGAAGGTATAAATAAATAAGATACAGTCATTTGGGATTAAAACAAGTACATGCTAGCCTATTCTGCAACACTGCTTGAAGTGGGCCCTGGCATGCGTTCCTGGGCAGGGAAGCAGACTTGACAAGCTGTGTTGGCCACGCGAGGTCCTGCTCTCCGAGACAGTCCTGGCTTAAACGTATTAAGAGCATGAGTGTGATAACCAAGTGATTCATGGGGCAGAGGACATGCCCTCCTCAGAGCTGCAAGCGGTGCCAGACCTACCTTTGGGGTGAGGGAGGATGAGGTGGCCATGAGCCATAAAGGGCATCTGATCCATCACCAAGTCAAACAGCGGGGCAGGCACATTGGTGGAGTCAGGCATGGTGGCTCTGGAGCATAATGGAAGGACGATATTGTTGCCCCATACCATTGTGATCAACCTCCTTGACCGTGCAGATGCCTCAAGAGAAATGAAGTCTAGCACACTAAGTAACAAGGCCTCCTTGTGCATGGGCCGCTCCCTTTGGGACAGAATTGCTATTGCAGGTGACATATCACACCCGTCTCCATCATTCCTGCAGCTCTTTTAGCTTCGTGTTCAGGCACGTAGTAACGTGGTGTGGTGGGTAAGAGTCCCTTCCCTCCTACCATGTCCCCCCAAAACAACTTAAAGACCACCATCTCCCTCTCCCAGTGTGGCTTCAGGGCTCTTTCTCTTCCCCATTGTTGGTACGGTCACAAGTACCTGCAATCACAGTGAGCTGCCGTGACCTCATCAGAGTTGGGTGTTATTTTATTTTATTTATTTTATTTTATTTTCTTCTCTTTTTTTCCATTTAATCGACTATAATGAAAATCATGATGCTAAAATCAAGTGTTGGCCAGGGCAGAGTGAAAAAGCTTTTATCCCACCTCTTGAAGTGTATTCTTAATTGTGCTGCCTAATGCTGTATAATCATCTCCTTGGTGACAGTTAGCTAACAAAGTTGTTGCATGATCTTTAAATATGTTTTTCAAGACCCATGAACCATAACCGGGTAATTGTCAACTCTGCATGATCAGAACTGTAACTGGTATAGGAGAAAAGCACAGAATCACAGGACATCAGGGTGACCTGAACGTGGCTTTGCCAGGGGCTAGTGCACAGTTAGAATCTCACAGGTGAATGCTTCTTGCAAAGATCTGGTGCCTCAAAAATGCATCTCTTTTTTTGTATTATAAAACTTTATTGATTATTCATAGTTTTGAGAACTATACATGTGAGAAAACCCTTTTAGCATATTTATTTGATTCTCGATGCAAGGGATGAGGTGGGTAGGAACCTATTATTACTGTCATTTTCTAGATGGGACACAGATTCAGAGAGGTTAAGTGTCCACTTGCTGGGAGCTGGGTGCAAGGGACTGGAATAATATCCAAGGCGTCCCACACCTAATCTGCACCAGATTGGGAGAATCAAAAGAAAAAGAAAAAACATATTCCTTTACTCTTCATTTTTATTGAGAATTTCTAAGGATTCATTTATTTATTTGAGAGAGAGCAATAAGTGGGAAGGACAGAGGGAGAGAGAATCTCAAGCAGACTCTGCACTGAGTGCAGAGCCCGACATGGGCTCAATCTCACAACTGTGAGATCATGACCTCAACCAAAACCAAGAGTCGGAAACTCAACTGACTGAGCCACCCAGGTGTCCCGAGAATTTCTGACTTTACCACTCTGTTTTCTGCTCTAGGGTTTTGCTAAGTTGCAAGAACATGAGAAGGTTTGGGTAGGTCCAAGTGGTGAGGTGGTCAGCACATCAGGTGGGTCTACCAGATCTAAACATTGTGGGGCACCTCTTTCAGCTATGGCTTGGAAAAAACCAAAAGGGGGAGAAGTGTGCAACTAAGACCTGAGGAAAACCCCTTCATTTATAGGTTGGCTTTGACATAAGAATTAAGTCCTGGTTCTCAAAGAATTCATGGAGCTGTTTTAATTTTAAGAATTCTGAAATACAAGAATTAGACCAAATGAGATTAATAAATTGGAAGAAAGATTGGCTCAGATTGTACATGGTTCTTTTGTTGACGAATGACTTTATTACCTTTCCAGTTCCCCAGAAGGGATTCTTAAGAACGATATAAAGAGTGCTTGAAATTTCTCTCATATTTTTTTGAAGATCCTCACTGTACTCAGTTTCGGCATCAGAAACCAACGTTCCTACACTCAATTTATTTATGCACATCTAGAAACAACTGTCCCCGGTAAATTGTGTCTTCTACTCTTAGTTTTTATTCAATGCCCTTGTAAGAAACATCCATTTGAAGAATTGAAAACTTGTAGTAGCTGAAAATATTGCCTGTGGATTCCAAAATCCTTTATATGAGAACTGAAGGGATATAATTTTCATGAATCTATACCCAGGAAAGAGCATCTCTTAATTTAAACAACTTGTTGGCTTCTCTTTAGCAGAACATAATAAATATAAAACATGAGTGACTCAGGGATGATTCATGATTGATGATTCAGGGCTGTACTGATATCAGACATTTATACATAAGTCGTGCTGAGCTCACAATAATTTACACGTCCTCATCTGGACTTACTGTCAATATTTGCAACTCGATGTACCCAAAAGAGGACATTTGCATCCTTTTCTGAATTGCCTGCAGTATTAGTCAGAGTCACTGGACACCCTAGAACTGACAGAAACAGGAACTTAAACCCTGTGATTGCCTGCAGAGCAGATAGAGAAGCAGAGAACTCAAGCAGTGCACTATGAGGCATTCTGGGATGCCTGGACAGCACGCAGAAATGAAGGAGGATGAGGGGACAGGGTGTTGCCACAGCCCACGTACCAGAGCTGTCGAGAAGCTAGCACTGTGACATAGCTCTCCTGCATGAGCTGAAACCGTGGAACGAGGGGTGAGCGTAGAGACAAGTTAGAGCCATGGGGAAGGTTCCCCCAGAAACAAAGAGGAGGTGAGGTAAAATCCTGACCTCTACCTTCCCTTACCCTCTAGTCTTCCACCAGTGGCTGCCATTGGGCAAAGCTCCTCAGAGAGCCTGAGGAAAAAGACTGACACAGAGCCCAGAAAGGGATGGCGAAAAAAGGGGTCTGAAAGAAACGAGTACCCCATATGCATCTTGCCATTCCATCCTGACCACAGACCCACAACATAAATCAAGTGTCACCAATCACAAGAGAAGAAACACAGCATCAAACAAATAAATGTCAATAAGCAGAAGAGAAAGAACACCGCCCAAGTGAGCAGAATTCTCTTGTTCCTACACTGTATTGTTTCTCTTCCAGTCCTGGTCTCCTCCTCTGGAACGACACCTGCTCCTGGCTTTGTCACTTAGAGCAGTGGCACTATCAATACCCAGTGGTCCAGGCCCTGCCCCCTGATGCTTGATCAAACTGTGTCTTACATCCTGCCTATTCCTTGCTTCTGTCTCAGTTCTCAAAGGATCAAAGATACAATCTCACTTGTCATTTAAAACATCTTCTTGAACTTTTTTTTTCCCCTCACACTATTATTGAGTCTCTGCCTTACGTTTCATCCAAATTCTGCCTTTCTAACTGATTCACCTTCCTTAATCATCCAGGTACATATAAATGTATTTGCCAATGTTCTGCATTTGACTTCTTATTCAAACTGTGTTTTCTTGATGATTTTAATTATTTTCACAACTACTATCAGAAACACTTAATATCAAACTATGGAATATTAATTAATATTAATAAAATTAATATTAAACTATATTAACTAGAAAGAACTTCTCTTCTGAATTCTAAATGGGACCTTTGAGTGGTTCTATATAAATACATAGCAAGTATCTTGAAATCAGCATGTCTGATGCTAGGGTTTCTCCAACTCAGTACTGTTGCCATTTTGGGCCATGTAATGTGTGGATGTAGGATGTAGATTCGTTGTAGGTGCATTGTAGGTAGCATTCTCCTATTGCCCCCAATGGTGACAGCCAAAAACATCCAGACATTTCTATGTGTCCCCTTAAGGGCAAAATCCATTCTTTTGCAGAGCAACTGCCTGACTCATCTTTGTATTTATCTTTGCTCTACATGTCTGCAACATTTCCTTTGATTCATTGGTTCATGAGTTTGTTGCATCCTAGTATTGTTAACAGCAACACTGACCTTGACATCCCTATGATTTGAAATTATAGCATGATTGTATCTTCTCCATAGTCTTTGTATTTTATTTCCATCCCCTTGCCAAGTTGTTTAATAATGTCTTCACAGTGTCTCTTGAATCTATGTTTATTTTTGAACTTTTGGACCTAGATTATGTTCTTACATGATCTCATTAGGGCTATTGCAATAGCATGATAATCTATATGATCTATTTCCTATTTCTAACCATAGCCATCTATTGTTTTATGTGGTCATCACAGCTTACTCTCCAGAGAATGCATGTCTGCTGACATTCTGTGTCCTCTAACTTCTGGAATGGTTTCCCCATGTGTCAATATCAACAGTAACTCCTCCACTCTTATTTAATACAAATACCCATCCATTTATTTAAAAAAATGTTTATTTGTCATCATGTTCTGTTCTTGATTCTTTGGACCGACCCATGTACAAAATTGACAGAAAACTCTTCCCTCATGGCCCTATAGTCTTGTAGGGGAGAGAATGAGTACAAGTGCATAAATAAATGACTTGTGGAAAATATTAAAAGGGTAGTATGTGCTATGAAAATAAATAAGGCTACAAAGTAGGGCAGGGAATGTTGGCCTGGTCATATATTGTGGGTTTTAAATATAGTGGTTCATGAAAATCATCATTGAGAACAGAACATTTGAGCAAAGACTAAAAGAGAATGAGAAAGAAGACCATGCAAATACTCAGGGAAACAGGAGATAAAATAGCAAATACAAAATTCCTACAGCATTCAAGTAACAGCAAAGAGACCTTCATGGTGAGAGCAGATAGCAAGATAAGTATATGACAGGGTCAGAGAGATAAGTGACAGGGTGCATGACTTTTAAGGCTTTTAGACAACTTTGCCTGAACAAGACAAATGTTCTAATGCTCTGAACTAAGAAACTACATTCAGGTTATGAGTAGAGAATGACATAAACTAGTGTATTTTACTTCAGGATTACATGGGTCTCTGAATATAGGGGGATTATTTGAGCTGGGATATATACACACATGCATATATGTTACTGATGTACAGATGATATCTAAAACCATGAGACTACAGAGATGTGATGGATAATAGATAAATTTAACAGGAAAGTATCAATCCTAGAGCCCTGGGATAGTCCAACATTAAGAGGTCAAAGGGAAGAAATCCACAGGCTGTGTGGAACTTGGGTGAAATACTTAACTACCTTTGACCTCAATGTCCTCACGTAGAGTGCATCTTGTTGTATCTTGTTTTGTTGTGAGGATAAATGTGATATTATATTTATAATATATTCAGCATGGTGCCTAGAACAGAATAAGCACTTAATATGGAGGAACGGTGATGATGGTAATCGTAATATTGATGATGATGGTGATGGTGATGATAGATGGTGATGATAAGGATCTGAATAAAGGGAGAGGATGACCACTAGCAGTAGTGATAGTGGTGGTGGTAGTAATAGTTAGTAGTAGTTAGTAGTAGAAGAAGAAGGAGAGGGAGAAGAAGAAGGAGGAGGAGGAGGAGGATAAGAAGAAGAATGAAGAAGAGGAGGAGGAGAAGAAGAAGGAGGAGGAGGAGGAG
>NW_028071869.1:0-382 GCF_054177405.1 Leptonychotes weddellii | reverse complement strand
CCCCTTAGATATTTTACACTGTATTCAAGTGTTAAATTTAGGTTAAAGTCTTATACATTCTCATAATTTGCTATGTATTTTTTATTTATAATTTCTTAATTAAAAAAAAAGTTTCATGTTTTGAACAGGTTTATATGCTAATCAGTCATTTCTGCCCTTCCTTAAAAAAGAGCCCTGCATTATGGTTTTAAGAACTCTTAATCCTCTACACCATCACCATTTCTGCTTCCATTTGAAGGTGAGGAAGGGAGAGAGGGGGGAAAGCACTCATGACAGCAAGTCAGTGAGAAATCTATCAAATGCATTACTGAGATCTCACTTCCTTGGGCTTTTTGGCCAATAAATGTTCCATTATTTTCTGCCCTAAAGTTAGTAACAGTTG
>NW_028071868.1:0-382 GCF_054177405.1 Leptonychotes weddellii | reverse complement strand
TGGGTGGCTCAGTTGGTTAAGCGACTGCCTTCGGCTCAGGTCATGATCCTGGAGTCCCGGGATCGAGTCCCACATCGGGCTCCCTGCTCGGCAGGGAGCCTGCTTCTCCCTCTGACCCTCCCCCCTCTCATGTGCTCTCTGTCTCTCTCATTCTCTCTGTCTCAAATAAATAAATAAAATCTTAAAAAAAAAAAAAAAAGAAAAAACTACCGATATACACAACCACATGGATAAATCTCAAAAACATTACTTGGCAAAAAAGAAGTCAGATGATTCCATTTATATGGAATTCTGGAGTACAAGACAGAACAGCAGTTCACTGAGGTGTGAGGAACATGGGGGTTAGCTGACTGGGAAAGGGAAGAGGGTAACGTTCTGGGGT
>NW_028071867.1:0-382 GCF_054177405.1 Leptonychotes weddellii | reverse complement strand
TTTTAAAATCTTCTTTAATTTTCATCCTTACAGTCATATTCTATCCCTTCATTGTATTAACCCTTATTTTTGTATATATATACGTTTTCCTTTCTTTAAAATTTTGGGAGGCAATTTCTTCTAACAGACCAAAATACACCCAAAATCTAGTGTGTGCTTCTGTTTTATTCACCAGCCTAATTATATTCATTTTTTTTTTCACATCAATTTCTCCCCAACACGGTTTCAGGTCTCTTCTTATTTGTTTAGTGTATATTTTTCTGGAGTAGTTGTTACCCTTTTAGCATTTTTTTAGCATTTTTTTCTCTCATACATCTATTCTCTTCTTGACAAAATGACAAGACGGAAAAACTCACCTCAAAAAAAAAAAGAACAAGGGGCA
>NW_028071866.1:0-382 GCF_054177405.1 Leptonychotes weddellii | reverse complement strand
TATCCTTGTATAAAAGAAAACGCTCACTTGCCAATTTACTATTCGCCCTCTGCTCTGATGTCAACGTCTGGCTAAGGATGTTCTCACCTGACGTCCGTTCATTCCTTTGATCCTGGGAACAGCGCCACCCCAGATCTCTCACGACGACTTGGACGGCAGGGCCTCTGATACGAAGAAGTCAATGCCACCGCCCTGAAATTCATGACTCATCGCTTCTTTCCCGGAGTGGCCGCAATACGTTGCCCTGCTTTCCTCCGGCACAGAGTATTTCTCTCAAAAAAGGTTGATGGAATTCTAATGTTTGTTTCTGTGCATGTCACTCGCTCTTCTAGTCCAGATGCCCAAAGCCTTTTCTTTTTCCTGAAGCCCACTCGGCTTCCTC
>NW_028071865.1:0-382 GCF_054177405.1 Leptonychotes weddellii | reverse complement strand
GCCTGGGTGGCTCAGTTGGTTAAGCGACTGCCTTCGGCTCAGGTCATGATCCTGGAGTCCCGGGATCGAGTCCCGCATCGGGCTCCCTGCTCGGCGGGGAGTCTGCTTCTCCCTCTGACCCTCCTCCCTCTCATGCTCTCTGTCTCTCATTCTCTCTCTCTCAAATAAATAAATAAAATCTTTAAAAAAAAAAAAAAGAGGTCAAGATGGATGATGGGCTGCCAATCCGTGGAGCTTCGCATGCCCACCCTACTTCATCTGGAAAATTTCTCCTGCAGTACGGAGCCCCGAGTATGGGATTCCAAAACACTTGCTGATTGACTGACAGATTTATGCCTGGATAATTCAGTCCTCGAGCTTTGCCACGCCAAGTGTGGCCCGT
>NW_028071864.1:0-382 GCF_054177405.1 Leptonychotes weddellii | reverse complement strand
TTGGAAACTATTCAATGGCAGGTGTCGATAGCCAATAAATGAGCCACTGATGGCCTGCTTTCGTGTTTGAGCAGGAGCCATAACCCAGGGGGAAGTCATTCCACATCAACTGTCGCTGATAATCACATGGTGCCAAATGTCTGCATACTCTCACTCCTCCTCTCTGTATTTTTTATTTCATTTAAAAATATTTACAATGTCCTTACTACATGTCAGGGACACAACCACGCTATGAGATAAATACAACTGCTATTCTCATTTTATAGATGGGTAAATCAGAAGGCACTGAAAGCATAACTTATCCAAGGTCACATAGCTAGTAAGTGTAAGAACTCATATTTGAACCAGGCAACCTGGCTTCAGAATCCATGTTGTATTCATT
>NW_028071863.1:0-382 GCF_054177405.1 Leptonychotes weddellii | reverse complement strand
TGGGCAACGAGGCCAAGGGCCTGGGAGACCACGGCGTAAGAGCCACGTGTGGTCCCAGACTCGGGTGCAACTTGGGAAGCTGCGGTGGCATCTGACCTGGAGAACCTCACCTCCGCATCAAAGAAAAACAAGCAAAGCTCCTTTCTAGGCAGGCGAAGATGAGGGTTTACTGGCATCCCTCATAGCCAGAGTCCCCAAGTGCAAACAGTGAGGAGGGGTACAGCAGCCAATCAGCAGGGTGGGGGCTGCCGCAGGACACGGGGACTGGGGGGTATGGCCCCAGCAGCTGCCCGGGCCCCCCACCCAGCTGCCTCCTGAGCCAGTCGCCCCCATTCGGGCTGAGACTCCCCACAGGCGTTCACCTGGCCATTCGACCCCCAGA
>NW_028071862.1:0-382 GCF_054177405.1 Leptonychotes weddellii | reverse complement strand
GGGCGCCTGGGTGGCTCAGTCGTTAAGCGTCTGCCTTCGGCTCAGGTCATGATCTCAGAGTCCTGGGATCGAGCCCCGCATCGGGCTCCTCGCTCTGCGGGAGGCCTGCTTCTCCCACTCCCCCTGCTTGTGTTCCCTCTCTCGCTGTGTCTATCTCTGTCAAATGAATAAATAAAATCTTTAAAAAAAAAAAAAAAAAAAAGAAATAGAGGGTAGGAATCAGTGGTTTACGGACTCCCTAGAACACCTCTACATATGAAGGCATTTAATAAGTGCTTTTAACCATAGCGATTTAGAAGCAGGTCTATTTTTCAGACAGAAAACATCACCAAATTTTAAAATAATGTTATTAATGGTGATCAGACCTAAGGGTTTATCCTGT
>NW_028071861.1:0-382 GCF_054177405.1 Leptonychotes weddellii | reverse complement strand
GGGTCCTGAGGACCAGGCCGTGTTCTAAGCATGTGTGTCTGAGGCTGTTTGTTTCTCTTCTGTGAGGTGGCTGCTGTCTTTATGACCATTTCACAGTGAGGACGCGGGCGCCCAGAGAGGCTAAGTAACTTCCCCGTGGCCACACAGCCCGTGGTGAAGGAGTCATGGCTGCAGCACGACGAGCTTGAATAGGAAGAGGCTGCTGTGGCTTGAGAACCTGAGGGGGTCATGCAGAGCGCGGCCTGGCACATGGAGGGGGGGCCCACGGCAGCTCATCCTGTGAGCGTCGCTGGTTTTAGCAGTCGGGCAGGTGCCCCCGGCTGGCCTCCGGGGGCTGTCACAAGCAGAGCAAGCCCCGCGCGGGACCGTGAGGCCCCCTCGC
>NW_028071860.1:0-382 GCF_054177405.1 Leptonychotes weddellii | reverse complement strand
TCCGAGCACTGCTCTGTCCTGAGCCCCCCAAGGCCGTCCTGAGCCTTGGAGGCCGGGGGCCAGTGCCGCCAGCAAGCTCTCCCCTGCAGAACACACCGGTGGTGAATGCCCAGGTGCGCGGCCAGAAGGGTCCAGGCGTTGGAAGGGTAGGGGGCTGGCTGCCTGCCCGCCCTGGGTCATCGAGAGCAAGTCCAGCATATCCTGGTAGGGTCTGGGTGCTTTTAGGGTAAGGAAATGGTCTGCGGCACCACTCTCTCTGCTTTGCGAAGTCCCTTCGTAACTGAGGGCGTGAGGGGAGTGACCGTCCCCTCCCGACACGTGGTGATCTCTGTGTGTGTTGTGTTGCGTCACTGGGGGTTTTGCCACAGACATGGACATCAGC